>NC_058087.1:178864384-179164384 GCF_014858855.1 Bufo gargarizans | reverse complement strand
TGTGTGCAAACCTGGTCAAGAACTGCAGGAAACGTCTGACCTCTGTAATCGCAAACAAAGGCTCCTGTACCAAATATTAACACTGATTTTCTCAGGTGCTCAAATACTTATGTTCAGCAGAGCAAGACAAAGAAATTATTTAAAAATCATACAATGCGATTTCCAGAATTTTTTTATTCTGTCTCTCAGAGTGGGAATGCACCTACAATGTGAATGTCAGACCCCTCCATGATTTCTAAGTGGGAGAACTTGCAAAATCGCAGGGTGTTCAAATACTTCTGTTCCTCACTGTAGATATGAGATAGATAGAATAAAACAGTGCCCAGGGTATGATACATGTTCCGGTGTCAGGTTCCCAGTGAATAGATAATATAGTCCTGTCTGTGGTGACCCACGTAGTTCTGTACCAGTTAGTGACCTGAAAGGATTAAATGAAGCTTGTAATTGGAAGGTCTTTTTATAAGTATTGGTGTTTGTTTATTTGTAAAAAGTAATTGGTTTTATTGTATATTTTTGTTATTGCCAGTTCTAACTATTTAAATCCTATTATAGGACCAATACAGCGCACGCCTGAGGAAGGGAGCATGACCCCCAAAAATGTCACAAGCTGCATGTGTGAACACGCTGCCTTTCCACCTGAACTGAAATGGAAGTACCAATGGATGGTCTTGGACTGTATTCAGATGCTGCGTTTTTTTCAATTGCCATGGATAAAGCATATGAATTTGTGCTGTGAAACTGTGATGAAGCACTTTATCTGAAGAAGTAAACGCACTTTAAATGAAGTCGTCGTTGTGTCCCGTCTAGGGTCCAGATGCCAATAGAACAGGTAATGTATGAGTATGAAAATATGATACCTATTTACTTTGGGCATGGAAAATGGATATGCTCCAGATACATATACATATCAGTTTTTCCCTGCAGCGGTTTACAGTTCTCCAGAATGAGAGTGAGACATTTCCAGTACAATAGATAACACTAACCTAGTCTGTGTTGTCACAGAGGTGGAGCAGAGCGCTCAGCAGTGACAACTGCAAAGCTGAGCATGACCACCAGAGGGCACTAAACACATGGTCTGAGCCCAGCTGTGGTGTACTGCACGCTCACATAGAGCATTGCCTGACATGGGTTTTAGACAGAATACATTCAGACAAGCTGTCCACACTTGAAATTCAGTCCTTATAGGATTTTTCCAGGACCCAGTAGGTCCCACAATGCCACCTCAATTGCAAACTTTCTGCTATAGTTGTATTCTGTGTAATCTACTTACTATTCCAAAATCGTTTGGATCGGGCTCTCAGGAACCCGGCCAGGTAGCGCTCCCTTTTCTGATAATCCAACTTCCACGGGTGTCCTCTTCTTTCACCAAGTTTTTGGCCTGGGCTAAGGAGGGGACTTCATTTCTACCAGGACCAGAACTATTCCTTTACGTGGCGCATGCGCAAACTCCTGAATACACCTCACCTGTGCATGCACTAGGGAGAGGAGTAGTTCTGGTCCTGTCCACAATGGAAGTGACATCCCGTCCATAGCCCAGGCCAGAAATCTGGTAAAAGCTGGATTTTCAGAAGAGGAGCCTCACATGATTGGGTTCCTGGGAGGCTAATCCACCCAACTTCTGGATAGTAAGTATATTACAAACTGTCTCCTACGCTGTGTACTGGTTAATTAAGGTGAGTTTGCGGGACCCGCTGGGTCTTGGAAACCCCATTTAATAAGAGCAGTATAGCGCACTCTATGTGGCTTACTTGTTGTGCAGCTATTTCTAGTACTTTTCAGTTTCTGGTGAGAGTTTTGTGAAGGATGTCACACGTATTTTCACCTTTGTGCACTGTGGTTATAGTCTTGATGTAGCAGGGCATTATTTAGCCAGCAGCAGTGTCAATGGAATCTTAAACAAGTCTCAGCCCTCGGGCGGCTGCGGCTTTTTATCAGCATGGAAGATGTCCAGATAGTGATAGAATTGTGGCATGTTTTACGCTGACATTTTCCACAGTTCATTGCAGATGAAAACAAAAACAAGAGCAGCTGAATGGACTAGAACATGGGACAACAGGGAGCAATGTGAGGAGGGGGCGGCCGGTGCAGGGTACGGGGTTTACCGCTGAAGCTGCAGGAATACAGCTGGAGACTATGTGTATAACATGTTAAGTGCTCATGGATTGCTGGGGCTTGAGATTTGGGGTTTCACCCTGTGCCAAAATGCGGGCACTCAGGTTCTCCATCCAATTCTCAAGCCCATAAAATTTCCATCACTGAGAATTACTGACACCGTGCCTATAATCAGAGTCAGACTGGGCCACCAAAGAACCATAGGCTGGGCCCAGGCTTGGAGACAACATGTCCTGCAGAAGACAAACCCATTTGGAACTGACTTTGGAGCCAATCGCTTGCCACTATGGTCTGAATTCATTTTTGGAGGTCGCCTTCTATGATGTATCCTAAGAAAAATGTACTTCAACCTAGTTATAGATGCTCCTATTGAGCCTCCCTGCTCCAACGATAGACATGTCTGCTTGACAGTGTCTACACAAGTCCTGAAGAACTTCATGCTAACATCCATGCCTCTCAACCCCAAAGCTGCTGGCTTAGCTTACTGGAAATAGCACAAGAGCCATCTTTCACTATGCCAGATGCTGTTATGGGTCCAAGCCAAGCTTCAGATCAGACCCCTAGGATGGAACATTGACCAGACCGCGTTAATGGCTCCCTAACGTATAAGATGACGACTTATTTGCATCGTGGTAGACCTGACAGATGTTATTAGATATGGTGCCCATGGTAGGAGTCACCCTACACTGCCTGTTTGTTGGGTACTTGCTCACCTTAGCACCCTGAAAGATAGCACACACGCATCTAAGCCCTGTTACCGCCACCCCAGAAGTAACAACTTGGTTCCCGAGGATCAAGCTTAAGTGTATGACTGATCTTGATCAATTCTTTGGGATTAGGCTGAATCCACAGGTAAATCCTGGATTACAAATGTAGTCTCATCCCAAATAATCTTCAAGAACTCAGGTTGGCCGGGAACGGATAATATGTTTGGGCGAACCTGGTCCTAGAGGCTCCGTTCTCCCACCTCATTACACGCCCTCCAAGTCTTGATTGATAGGGCCAGGCAGCATTCACATCCTCCGGCCGCCCCTGTGCGCTGGGGAAATCTCGCTCCGTTCAGTATAAGGCCCAGGCGTGGTGAGGGAAGGATGCTCGCTTGCTGCCAGCTTCCTCACCGCACCTGCGCCGAATACTGAACGCCGCGAGATTTCCCCAGCGCACAGGGGCGGCAGGAGGATGCGAACTTGGGGGTGTGTAATGGGGGCATGAATAATCACAAGAATAGCATAGTTAGTTGCAGTTGACATTAGCACATCGATAATGTCAGCCAGTTTAATAGTGAAAATTACTGTGACAGAAACCCTTTAAGGTCAGCAGGAACACAACGGGTTAAACCCGTTTTCCAACATATTTTTGGCATTAACCCTTCCCCACGTCCACTAGCTGGCTGGTAGCGTTCTCAGTAATTGTGTTGGTTCTTCTATAAATATTCGACTTCTCCACCTTCTCCTCGCATATTTACAGATCTGCTGTTTGCAGTAGAAAATTAAAGCATCTGGCCAGTGTTTGACTTACTACTCCGAGCTCCAAACCTCCCTGTTTTATGGCCCTCAATGTTTTGATATAAAACATGGCAAATATGAAGGTGGGGCATAAGGTTTCTGTCGTTAGGTCTGGTCTGTGGCAAACGCCATGGCTCATTAGGGGCAAGAGAGTCCCCAAGAGGTGAAAATGAAAAAATCTGTAACATGTCTGTTATAGGCCATTTATAATACTGGTACTGAAGGGGACCAGAGGGGCTTTCTGATTCCCTCAGACACCAGAGCATAGGGGCAACCATGTTACCTAAGCAAGTTAGTCTTGCAGGAGGTACCCAGTTAGATTGTATATGGGAACCGTCTACTACCATACCTTACTTACAGAGGAGATAATGCAGAACTTGGCCAACCAAAGGTTGTAGCTGGCCAGCTAAGACCTGTCCTAGGTTGCTAGTATAGCTTATATGTCTATACAGCTAGACCTGCCAATAACCTTAATACACTTCCTATGTTTATGTGTTAAAGACAAAAGCAGAGTTATTTACTGTGACATCATGTTTTGGATGTCATATTACTGTTATATTTTGTGTTCACAGAAGCAGAAAAAGATAATATGCCTTTAAGATTCATTTTGTAATGTAAGGTAAGCTCAGTGACACAGCAAAAACAACAGAACGCATAGTGTTAATCTGTTGTTGCTGGGCAGAAGTCTAGACCAATCACAGCCAGCTTCTCACACAGCAAGAGTTTTGACCAATCACAGCCAGCCTCACACACAGCCTAGCTGGAAATCATTACTCACCAGAGAGAGGAGCTGAACAGACACACAGTTCCAGTCAGAGTCCAGTTTTATGGGAGCAAGAGGCCAAAATAGGTATTTAGAACAGTTATATAATGTTCATATTGTTAGTATTGTGATTAGAACTGTATACTGAACCCGTTACATGTGTGTTTACAAATTGCAAGCTACAATTGCAAACTACAAACTAGTTCACAATCCAAATTCAAATTCCATATTGCAATCCAAATTGCATACAACCATACCAGATCATACTCAACCAATCTGCAAATAGTCACTGCTAACTGCAAGTAGAACTATTAGTTAGACCTCAGATATACCTCTCAGAGAGATGATAAAGTGCTTAAATAACTTAAAGTGCGAGTACAGATACTGAAGAGAGAAATATATCCACCATTTTATGTTGACTGACAAGATTGAACAGTTGAACCACCGTCTTATGCATACTGTCATTTTGTGATATCTTTTTAACACGTGTTTTGTAGATGGACGATCTGCTGCGGAGGCGGCAGTGTTATATATGAAGAAAAGTTGAAGTTAATAAAGAAGTTATTTCAAGCATTTGGTGTGCTCTTTAAACCTACTGTTTCCATAGACCGGCGCTAGAGGAATTTGGTTAAACTAAAAGTCAGAGACATCAATATTATTCTAATGCCACAGCGCAAAAGGCACTTTATAGTGCTGCGCCTGCCACAGTGGAACTATTGCCCTCAGAGGGCGAAGTGATAGCGCTCCTCAACTTGCACAGTAAAGAGCGCATTAGAGCAGCAGAGCGCCAGCAAAGGCAGAATAGTCAGAGCGCCAACCCTCCTGCGATCCCTAGAGAGAGAAAGAGACGCATAGTGGGAGGCCAAAGTCCAGAGCTTGAGTGCCTGCACCGCTATCCCCAGAGAGACCACGTACTGCAGCCAGCTTGTTTCCCGCCACTAGGCCCAAAGCCTGTAGCAGTGTATCCAAGCCAGCGCATCGCAAGTCTTAACAAAGCATCACAAGTCTGCACAGAGCATCGCAACTCAGTGTAGAGCATCGCAACTCAGTGTAGAGCATCGCAAGTCTGCACAGAGCATCGCAACTCAGTGTAGAGCATCGCAAGTCTGCACAGAGCATCGCAAGTCAGTGTAGAGCATCGCAAGTCTGCACAGAGCATTGCAACTCAGTGTAGAGCATCGCAACTCAGTGTAGAGCATCGCAACTCAGTGTAGAGCATCGCAAGTCTGCACAGAGCATCGCAAGTCTGCACAGAGCATCGCAAGTCTGCACAGAGCATCGCAAGTCTGCACAGAGCATCGCAAGTCTGCACAGAGCATAGTGGGAGGCCAAAGTCCAGAGCTTGAGTGCCTGCACCGCTATCCCCAGAGAGACCACGTACTGCAGCCAGCTTGTTTCCCGCCACTAGGCCCAAAGCCTGTAGCAGTGTATCCAAGCCAGCGCATCTCAAGTCTTAACAAAGCATCACAAGTCTGCACAGAGCATCGCAACTCAGTGTAGAGCATCGCAACTCAGTGTAGAGCATCGCAACTCAGTGTAGAGCATCGCAAGTCTGCACAGAGCATCGCAACTCAGTGTAGAGCATCGCAACTCAGTGTAGAGCATCGCAAGTCTGCACAGAGCATCGCAAGTCTGCACAGAGCATCGCAAGTCTGCACAGAGCATCGCAAGTCAGCACAGAACATCGCATCACATCAAGAAAAGACAAGTCTCCAGCAACCTTCAGATCGCAGTATCCTGCTCTTCAGAATAAGGTCAGAGTTTTCCTTTTATTACTTATCATTGCATATAGGCTTTAGCATAAAGAGACATTTTTGTGTTCAGATAAAGACTTTAAAGTAAAACAAAGGACAGTTTGTATTACACGGACTCTATATCATTTAAAGTGAAATACATCTTAATATTTGTATTGATTGTTATAGCATTTAAAGGAAAATGTCTAAGCCTAGTATTAACCATGCCACTGTTAGAGGATACAAAGATAGATAGAGTAGAAGTTGAAGAGCAAGGGAACCTGTCTGCGGTAAAAGAGTCTGATGCAGCATTAGTCTTGCCTGAAGCAAATTTAGCCCAAACAGATGAACTAAGACGTTCATCACGTGTCAGGAAACTGACCTCAAAGATGCTGGAAAACTTGGAGCAAGAAGCAGCACTGAAAAGAAAAAAGTTTGCCCGGATGTATGATGGGTGGAAATCATACATTAAAGACATTCGTAGAAAGCTAAAGCAAAAAAGTATAAAAGGGAACTTCAGTGATATGGTAGACGGTAGAAGAATCTGAATCAGAGCTTATGGCAGCATATGTCAACCTGCGGTCGTTTACGACACCTTCCCAGGATATTGTAAGGAACATGGACACATGTACTGCGGTCACTAAAGATTTCGTAAAGCTCATGAGAGAACTATCATCTGCAGCAAACTATGATGAAGTTAAAGCAAGAAGTAAAATGAACTAGCTTTTTATGAGAGACTATGCTAGATCCTTAGGGGGAACCACAATCTCAAGTGTGACTTCCTTCGCTAGCAGAAGTGCCACCCACATATCAGAGTCCTCAAATACTTCAGCCAAAAGAAAGGAATTAGCTGAACAACTTGCTGTCAAGAAAGCAGAAATTGAGATGGAAGCTGCCATCGAGGCACAGCATCAACTGATGGCTGAAAAGCAAGCTGAAAAGGATGCACAACGCCATCAAATGGAAGCTAAAAGGGATGCACAACGCCATCAAATGGAAGCTGAAAAGGATGCACAATGCCATCAATTGGAAGCTCAAATGGAGGCACAAAGCCATCAAATTGAAGCTGAAATCGAGGCACAGCACCAACAGATGAAAAGTCTGGAAAGGCACAAAGAAGTTAAGATCATAGAAGCCAGACTCAGAGTACATGAGGAGGATATGAGTGAGAGTAGTCAAACTTTCAAATCTGTACTAAGTGAAGAAACAGACTCCTACTTTCCTTCATATGCCCAGGAGAATGGAAGGAAATTTCCAGCATGTAGTGAAGAAATAAGTTATTATCCTTCCAGCCCTGCTCATAAAAACAAAGAGAGGCCTAGTCCAGTATTAGGAAAAAGGTGTGTGGATTTACCCTCTATCTCTAACAGAAAAGATAAAGAAAAGGACTCACCTAATTCAGAACTAAGTGAGAAAATAGAACCGGATGATTATATTCCTAGATGTCACGGCAATGCTCAGAGTGTTACAACTATTGTCCCAACAGGACAACAGAAAACAGCCCTCGCTAGACTTCCCGTGCCGGAACCCACTGTATTTTCAGGAAACGTTCTGAAGTTCATAGAGTGGAAGGCAAGTTTTGAAATTATCATTGAGCATCATTGCTTCAGTCCAATCAACAAGTTATTCTACCTTCAGGGATATGTTGGTGGGGAAGCAAAGAAAGTTCTTGAAGGTAACTTCTATAGAAAAGACGAAGAAGCCTACAAGCAAGCTTGGGAATATTTAAATGCAAGATATGGTCATCCTTTCTTAGTACAAAGAGCTTTTAGAGAGAAATTGAATAACTGGCCTAACATAGGTCCTAAAGAACACTTCAGACTCCAAAAGTATAGTGACTTCCTGCAAGCATGCAGCAATGCCATCCCACATGTTCAAGGACTAGAAGTACTGTACGATTATCTAGAAAACCACAGGATGCTAACTAAGCTACCTGAAGAAGTGGCTTCTAGATGGAATCGCTATGTGACTAAACAGTTAGATCTAGGTAAGAACTTCCCAAGTTTTAAAGAGTTCTCTGAGTTTGTCAATGAGGAAGCACGGATAGCATGTAATCCAGTAACATCACCTTACGTCTTAAAATCCTTAGAAGAAAGGCCTGCAAGAGAGATAAGACGTGCAAGATCAACACGGCAATGTTGCTACACTAGTGGGTGTATGTCCTGTATATTGCTTCTACTGCCTAAATAAAGACAAGCATTTTAGCTACCAAAGAAAACGTCAGTGCTGGAACTTTTTCTTGTTGAATTGTGCAAGAGCAACTAGCTTTGCAACCAACACAGCAGCTAAAGGTCCAGATACCGACGAGAGCAAGTCCAAAGTCACTACTGGGGTCAGTAGAGAGACGGAACCGAGAAATCTTCAGACTACCTTCAAGTATATGTTCTGTGGAGAGAACCACTCCATATATAAGTGCCAACAATTGAAGGCGAAGTCCCCAGAAGAAAAGAAAATTTGTGCTGGATAACCAACTGTGTTTTGGATGCCTAAGAAAAGGCCATGTTACTAAGGAGTGTAAGTAAAAAGCCACATGCAACATTTGCAAAGGACGCCATCCTGAGGAAGGAAAGAAAGTATTGGTGTTCTCTTGCAGAGTGAGGGAAGGAGAAAGCAATGGCACATCAATGGTTGTACCAGTGTGCATTTCAAATCGTAAAAGGAGGAACAAGAAGGTATACGCCTATGCGCTACTGGATGCCCAGAGTAACGTCACCTTCATTGATCAAGAAATCTGCAAGAAATTACAAGTGGCTACAGAACCAGTAAAGCTCAAACTCGCCACAATGACGGGGAGAGACACATTAGTGAACAGTCAAACGGTCAAAGTTAGACAGAGTTAGAGGACTTCATTCAGACTTCACATTAGATCTACCTACAGCTTATACAAAAGACGATATATCTCTAGATCGAGATCGCATACCTACCTGTGAAACAGCCAATGAATGGGAGCACCTATCTGTCATATCTCATGAAATGTCCCCGCTGAAGGAGTTTGGTGTTGGACTATTGATAGCCTAGGCTATGATTGTCCCGAAGCCTTGGTACCACAAAAGGTAATCACAGGAGGAAAGGGTGAACCCTACGCTGTTCAAACTGATCTAGGATGGGGTGTTGTTGGAGGAAAACAGCAGATTGCAAACTCAAGACAAGTGCAGGATTGTGTCATCGAATATCTGTCCAAGAGTTACCAACTGTAAGTCCAGGAAAAGTAATCACGATCCTTGAATCCGACTTTGCAGACATAAGTTCTAAAGAAAAGAGTGTATCCCAAGAAGATATAAAGTTCGTACACACTCTAGAAAAAAGTATTCAGCAGAATCAACAAGGTCATCTTGAAATGCCCTTACCTTTTAGAGAACGACCTCGTCTGCCAAATAACAGAAATCTTGCCCTAGCAATATTGAAGTGTTTGAAGAAAAAGATGGGAAGAGATCCCAAATTCAAGCAGAATTATTTGAAATTCATGGAAGGCATCCTCGAAGAAGGACATGCAGAGAAAGTTAATAACAAACCTAAAGAAGAAGTGTGGTACATCACACATCAAGGTGTTTACCACTCAAAGAAACCAGATAAGATTTAGAGTAGTATTTGATTGCTCAGCAAAGTACAATGGTGTTGCATTGAACGGTCATCTACTAAAAGGACCAGATCTTACAAACACCCTGCCTGGAGTACTCTGTAGATTCAGAAAGTATCCCGTAGCGGTCATGTGTGACGTTGAAAAGATGTTCCACCAGTTTCATGTGAAAAATTAAGATAGAGAATTCCTGAGGTTTCTATCGTGGGAGGATGGAGATACCGATACAGAGCCAGCAGAATACAGAATGAAAGTACACTTGTTTGGAGCAGCATCATCTCCAGGTTGTTCCAAATATGGTATGAAGTACCTGGCTAATCAGAATGAAAAGGAATGCCCATCAGCAGCAAATTTTCTAAAGAAAAACTTTTATGTAGATAAGTCTAGAGTCTACAGAATCTGCAATCAAACTAGTGAAAGAAAGCCAAGAGTTATGCCCAAGAGGAAACCTGCGCCTTCACAAATTCATCTCAAACAGAAAGGTATTGGAATCCATCAGTGACTCTGAACGTGCAGCAACAATGAAGAATGTAGATCTCAATTATGATCATCTTCCAGTTCAGAACGTACTTGGATTGGGATGGAATGTAGAGAACGACAAGTTCTTCTTTGAAGTATCTATTGAAGAGAAAGATACAACTAGACAAACCATTCTTTCCGCAGTGGCTTCTATATTTGATCCATTGGGATTCTTGGCCCCTGTAATCCTCAGAGCAAAATAAATACTGCAAGAATTATGCAGACAGAAGTTGGGATGGGACAAGCCCATACCTGAACATTTGAGGCCAAGGTGGGAGAATTGGATAAGAGACTTGCAAAACTTGAGAGAAGTTTGAATACCCAGATGTACAAGAAAATAGAACATCATTTTTCAGATGCCAGTAGTTATGGTTATGGTCAGTGCTCCTACATCAGAGTAATAGGAGAAGAAAAGATACACTGTGCCCTGGTTATGGGGAAGGCCAGAGTTGCACCTACCAGTATTCAGACAATACCAAAGACTTGAACTGACAGCAGCTGTAGTTTCAGCATCAGTAAGCAAGTTTCTGAGAGAAGAATTGGAATTGAAAATAGATGAAGAATATTTTTGGACATACTCACAAGTTTTTCTATATCTTTGTCGCCAACAGAGTTGAGAACATTCGGGAAGTAACAAATCCAGAACATTGGCATCACATTGACACAAAGCATAACCCAGCAGATCATGCTTCAAGAGGCCTGAATGTAACTGAATTGAAAAATTCTAATTAGTTTACAGGTCCAGAGTTCCTCTGGGAAAAGGAAATCGCGCCCAGTAAAGGTTACACAGCATTGTCAATGGGTGATCCAGAGGTAAACATTGTACAAACATTAAGCACTGCTGCCAAGTGTCAAGATGACATACTTGAAAGACTGGCCAGATGTTCAAAATGGAATACAGTAATAAACGTAGTAGCTCGAATTCAACGTTTGGCAAAGGGAATCAGAAAGAAGGAATCATTGAATGTAGAAGAAAGACTGAAAGCTGAAGGAACAGTCATAAGACTCATTCAACAGAGATTCTACAGTGAAGAGTTGAAGAGACTTAGTCCCGAAACTAAAAGGCTTCCGAACAACTACACATTGTACAAGTTTAATCTTGTTCTGCAGGATGGTATACTGAAGGTGGGAGGGAAACTGGAAAATGCATTGTTACCTAGCAGAGTGAAGCATCCAGCAATTCTACCCAAAAGTTCGACCTTCACAAGATTATTGATCACTACCACAACAAATCCTTGCATCAAGGAAGAAGCTTTACCCAACGCTGTTTGAGAGAAGGTGGTTACTGGATTGTGAAAGGAAGCAAAGTTATAGCAAAGTATATAAGTTAATGTGTAGTCTACAGAAAGGCACTTAGACCTACCGAAGAGCAAAGAATGGCAGATTTACCGGCAGATCGTGTAAACCCATCACCACCATTTCTTGATAGCGGAATGGATTGTTATGTCCCATTCATCACCAAACAGAACTGCAAGGAGTACAAGAGATATGGACTAATATTTAGATCTCTGAGTTCCAGAGCGATTTCACCTGGAAATGTCAGAAGATATGTCAACTGACGCATTCATCAACGCCTTGAGATTTTTTATAGCCATTACAGGTACTGTCAGAGAGCTTAGATCTGACCAAGGATCTAATTTTGTCAGAGCAAAGAATGAATTGAAGAAAGCTCTAAAAGAGTTCGATAAAGAAAAAGTAACTGAGTATTTGTTAGAGAAACAATGTGATTTTCATATAAATGCTCCACATGCAAGCCATACAGGAGGAGTTTGGGAAAGACAAATCAGAACTGTAAGAAATGTGTTAGGTTCAGTGTTGAAAAAGAACGCCGGAAGAATAGATGATGCTTTACTTAAGACCCTATTCTATAAAGTAATGTCTATTGTTAACAGTCGTCCACTTACAGTTTATAATATCAACGATCCAACAAGTTTGGACCCTTTAACTCCCAACCATCTACTTCACCTTTAAGTCGGATTACATACAGCCACTAACTGGCAAGTTCACCAAAGAGGATTTATATGCTAAAAGGAGATGGTGAAGAGTTCAATATCTATAAGAACAGTTTTGGAATAGATGGAGGAAAGAGTACTTGGCCAATCTTATGCTAGAAAAAATGTCCAAGTTGTCGACATAGTGTTAGTGAAAGAAGAAGATTTACCTAGAAGTCAATGGAAATTGGCTAAAGTTCTTGAAGCTCAAAAGGATGAAGACAGACTAGTAAGAAGCGTGTTGTTACAAATAGGAGACTCAAAACTTGACAAAAAAGCAAAACGTCTTACTACTCCACTGAAGTTAGAATGGCCTATGCAGAAGTTAGTTGTTCTATTTAAAGAGTGATAAAAGACACTTGAGAGGTGAGAACCTGAAGGAAAATTCCTCAAAATAATGTTTAAGTCCTACCACTAAGAACATAGAATTATAGGTAATTTTTGTGGGAGTGTAGCAGGCCAGCTAAGACCTGTCCTAGGTTGCTAGTATAACTTATATGTGTATACAGCTAGACCTGCCAATAACCTTAATACAGTTCCTATGTTTATGTGTTAAAGACAAAAGCAACGTTTTTTTTTTACTGTGACATCATGTTTTGGATGTCATATTACTGTTATATTTTGTGTTCACAGAAGCAGAAAAAGATAATATGCCTTTAAGATTCATTTCGTAATGTAAGGTAAGCTCAGTGACACAGCAGAAACAACAGAAAGCACAGTGTTAATCTGTTGTTGCTGGGCAGAAGTCTAGACCAATCACAGCCAGCTCTTCATACAGCAAGAGTTTTCACCAATCACAGCCAGCCTCACACACAGCCTGTGTGGGGAATTCCCCTAGCTGGAATCATTACTCACCAAAGAGAAGAGCTAAACAGACACACCGTTCCAGTAAGAGTCTAGTTTTATGGGAACAAGAGGCCAAAATAGGTATTTAGAACAGTTATATAATGTTCATATTGTGATTAGAACTGTATACTGAACCAGTTATGTGTGTTTACTTACAGTTCCACCAAATTGCAAGCTACAATTGCAAACTACAAAGTTCCCAATCCAAATTAAAATTCCATATTGCAATCCAAATTGCATACAACCATCCCAGATCATACTCAACCAATCTACAAATAGTCATTGCTAACTGCAAGTAGAACTATTAGTTAGACCTCAGATATACCTCTCAGAGAGATGATAAAGTGCTTAAATAACTTAAAGTGAGAGTACAGATATTCAAGAGAGAAATATATCCACCATTTTATGTTGAATGGCAAGATTGAACAGTTGAACCACAATATTATCCATACCGCCATTTTGTGATATCTTTTCAACACGTTTTGTACACTGACTATCTGCTGCGGAGGTGGCAGTGTTATATGAAGAAAAGTTGAAGATGATAAAGAAGTTATTTAAATCATTTGGTGTGCTCTTTAAACTTACTGTTTCCATAGAAAGGCACTAGAGGAATTAGAGAGTAATAGACAGTCTGGTTAGACTAAAAGTCAGAGATATAAAAATGTGTCTAATGCCATAGCGCAAAAGACACTTCATAGTGCTGCACCTGCCACAAAGGTTCCTCCAGTTTTCTGGTGGGACCGTTCGACCCTCCCCTGCTCCGCATAGCATGCTCATCCAAGCAATCAAATCTATAGTCCATTCTTCTAGAACTGCGGGTTCTACTGGGTCATTGTTCTAGAACCATGAGTATTATTTCTACAAATGTGCTGGGACCCTAATTATGAATAGATTCCCAAGTAGCAGCCCAGTTGGAAGCCGAAGCACGGCTTGGCATTTCCTAAGCTTCAGCAAAGGATGGCCACCTGTCCCTGGCACTTGCAGGCCCTTCTGACTCAGAAGGATGGGGAATAGATCATGAAGGCCCTTCTCTTATGTAGAGAGCTTGCAATAGACTGCGTCCTTGTACACTTTTTTTGTGTGGCACGCTGCGTCGCTGCACTTTTTGGGACAGGTGAAGAAAGTCCCAATCTCAGGCATGAAAGGGGTTATTATTCCAGTATCTCAAGTATTATTAAATTGTACCAGTTAAGTTGTACCAGTTCTCTATCAAAAGTGGAGAAAATCTAATTTTCTTTTTAGCAGAAGACATAATTAAGCTTTGAAACAAAGGTTGTCACAGACCTGGTAATTATGCCTCTAATCCCGTTACTGTAAGATGTGCCTCTTATCATTAAATGATCATGCCAAAGCAGGTGCAATAGTGGTTGCTACACTCTGGTGCCCCAGGGCTGGAAGATTAGGGTTCTTCAAAACCAAGACTTATTCCTTGTGAGATTACAGGTGTCCTAAAATATAACTACTATAATACTGCTCCTATGTACAAGAATATAACTACTATAATACTGCCTCCTATGTAAAAGAATATAACTACCATATTACTGCTCCTATGTACAAGAATATAACTGCTATAATACTGCCTCCTATGTACAGGAATATAACTACTATAATACTGCCTCCTATGTACACGAATATAACTACTATATTATTGCTCCTATGTACAAGAATATAACTACTATAATACTGCTCCTATGTACAGGAATATAACTACTATAATACTGCCTCCTATGTACAAGAATATAACTACTATATTACTGCTCCTATGTACAAGAATATAACTACTATAATACTGCCTCCTATGTACAAGAATATAACTACTATAATACTGCTCCTATGTACAGGAATATAACTACTATAATACTGCCTCCTATGTACAAGAATATAACTACTATAATACTGCTCCTATGTACAGGAATATAACTACTATAATACTGCCTCCTATGTACAAGAATGTAACTACTATAATACTGCTCCTATATACAAGAATATAACTACTATGGGGGCGGAGCCTGACAGCCGACCGGGACAGACGCATGTGAGAGAGCTCCTCTCCATGTGAGCCAGCAAACCAGTAAATTCTGCTATCTAGCCGTACAAGAATGGGCAAAGTAGGCAGATATATCCCTAGAGAAACACCAGAACGCTACAGGTTGGACAAAAATCCGCAAGAAATGGATAAATTCTTCCACAAGAAATCACCAGCCGCAAGTGCTGCTAAGATGGCGCCGCTTGAACAAGATGAGTGGCCACAAGACGCAGAAGGAGCGGAGGGCGTCTCTCCTGACACCCAGACCCGTGCGAGTGCATCGGCACCCATCTCACGCCAGTTTATACAACAAGCTCTGACCACAGCACTGGCGCCGGTGATGCAGGAACTCACGGAGATTAAGAACGATGTGAAGCACATCGGGCACCGGGTGGACAAGTTGGAGCACAATCAGGCAGCCATATTAACTTTTGCTCATACCTTGGGCGACAACAGCGCAGCGATTGCCTCTTCGCTAGATACTGCTTTTGCTCTAATAGAAAACCAGGAAAATCGTAGCCGTCGGAAAAACATCAGGCTGCGTGGTCTCCCAGAGCTGGTGCCTCATGACGCACTACCAGAAGCGGCTGCCGCCATTTTTTCGGGCCTATTGGGAGCAGAGCGGGCTGCTGAGATTTGTGTGGAGCGAATCCACAGAGCGCTGAGGCCGAGGCCAAAAGACACAGACCCGCCTAGAGATGTAGTGTGTGGTCTGCTACGATACGTTGATACAGCTGCTATACTCAAAGCGGCCAGAGAGCAGAGGGAGCCGACATATGAAGGGGCCAAGATCCTACTATATCAAGATCTAGCACCCTCGACCCTAAGCAAGAGGAGAATCCTGAGGCCACTAACAGAACATCTACGGGCGATCAAACTACCCTACAAGTGGCTATTTCCATTTGGACTAACTTTCTCTTCAGAGGGCAAGAGATGCACGATACGTACTCCAGCAGACTTACCAGCAGCATGGTCCCTTCTTCAGACACCTCCACTGGACATACCATCATGGCTGCCGTCGGCTGACACAGGAGTTCCATTGCCTGACCTACCGGTGGAGCAGAAGTGGATTAAAGCAACGAATAAAAGGAAGCCCAACGTCAGGCCTTAAGCGACATACATGGTTTTTCAGCATTGCCTATGCTTACAGATGGCGATTGTTGGAAGCGGGAAGGCCGGCTAGGCCACACTATGGTTGTTGATTTTTGATGCACCGCTCTGCAAGTATAATGTATAATTATTTATGTTTGCCTTTTTCATAGCCGTTAATGAGACGCCTAGCCGCCGCCTCGTGGTCGGGTCCCGGACGGGGCCTGGCTGTGATGCTGCGGATGGGCCGCTCCATGGCGGGCTGACACAGTTAGTTAAATACAGACGCTGTGGTACCCCCTTTCCTGGTTTTGATCCGGGAATGCAGTCACTTATATACATATTTACAGCATATATTGGAGCCTTGGGGTTAAGGTTTATTAGTTGCCTTATAACATATGAACGGTGCTATGGTATGTTGGAGACAGAGTGTGGCCCTAGGGCCGGCCAGGCTAGGTTGTTATGCTGTTTAACATACTTGAGTCAGTTTGCTATGACTCATGGGACAGGTTGGCCTTCTCCCCCCGTACTGCCACCTGCCTTCAGTTCCAGATGGCACTCACCAGGGATCTACTGGCGCAGTCCTGGTGCAAGCGCCTTAGTACAGGCTGGCTTGGGCCATTCGCGCTTTGCCTTTTTCTGATGGGCTGCGCGTTAGGCACAAGTCACCCGACACACATGTTGGAGTTTTGCTCCACTTATCAATTGTTCGTAGTGTTTTTTATGTTAATGAGTTTCCCTGGTCACACACATGCATCTGATCCATTGCTCGCTCTAAAAAACCTAATCAGACGCTATCATGGCATTAATTAAATGTACGTCATTTAATGTCAGAGGGTTTAACACCCCGCAGAAGAGGTCACAAGTTATAAGGTTGATGAAGAAATTGCATACTGACATCTGTTTCCTGCAGGAATTGCACTTTAAGTCGGCGCATGCGCCTACCCTTCCCAGGACTTATTTTCGGCATTGGTTCACTAGTGATTATAGTAAGGCAGCTAGGGGTGTGGGCATTGCCATAGCTAAGAATGTCCCTTTTCAACTGATTTGTAAACAAGAAGACCCGGAAGGGCGCTATGTATTTGTGAAGGGCTCAATTGGTACCCAGGTAGTGACTCTTGCCAGCTTATATAGCCCTAACAGAGGTCAAGCAAAATGGCTTATTGGTACTCTGAAAACGTTTGCCTCCTTTGCAGAAGGGATAAGAATAATAGGGGGTGACTTAAATATGACGCTGAATCCCTTACTAGACGCTTCAGATGGCATTTCACAATTAACTCAAATGGTCATAGGTAGGGTTAATAATTACCTTGCGGATGCCAACTTGGTGGATTCATGGAGACTGCTGCACCCTGTTGACAAAGATTTCTCGTTCTTTTCAGCCCCACACAACACCTATAAGAGGCTGGACTATGTCCTGATCTCTGGCAGCTGTGCGGACAGGCTGGAGCGGTCCACCATTGAACCCATCACAGTTTCTGACCATGCCCCGGTGACGGCTTCACTCCAATTCCCAACTTTGCCGATCCACGCTAGACAATGGCGGTTAAATGAAACACTCTTAGACAAACAATCTGACCTAACTACTCTCACTCAGAAACTAACCTTGTTTTTTAGGGAGAATTGCACGGAAGGCATGCCGCTCACGACTGTCTGGGAGACGCACAAACAAGTCATGAGGGGGGAGCTCATTGCGCTGGGCAGCAGAGTTAAAAAGGTCAGACAGGAGCACATCAATAGCCTGCTTAGGCAAATAGCTGATATTGAATCACTACATAAAGAGGTCTAGAGCCATAGATGCCAGAGATAAGTTATCCGTCCTACGTAGGCAGTTGTTGGATCACCTAAATGTAGGCTATGCGAAGACGTACCAGTACTCGCAATTTCGCTTTTATTCTCATGGAGATAAAGGCACGAAACTCATGTCCGCTTTGCTTAAACAAAAAAAGGACTCTATGTATATTGCAGGCATTGACACAAAAGATGGCACTACTCTGCATAAAACGTCAGATATAGCCACTGAGTTCCAAAAATTTTATAGCGATCTTTATGGACTCACAGATGGGGTGGCAGGATCCACTGAGGGTAGGGATACCCTGATAGATAACTTCCTAAAACATTTGAAGCTGCCCACTTTAACCGAGGTAGAAGGTCAGGCTTTATTATCTCCTGTAACAGAGGAAGAAGTTGCTAAGCTACTGGGTTCCATGCCACTAGGGAAGAGCCCAGGACCAGACGGCTTCCCAGTGGGTTATTATAAAAAATTCTCTAATGTACTGACTCCCTACTTGGCTGCCTGGTGCAATGAGCTTCTGAACGGATCCCAGCTACACAAGCAGTCCCTTGAGGCCACAGTCACTATCCTACCCAAACCAGGGAAGGACCCTAAATTATGTGGCAGCTACAGACCAATCTCGCTCTTAAACGTCGATATCAAGGTCTGGGCGAAACTTTTGGCTTCTAGGATAAGTGCTCTTCTCCCTAAACTTATAAACCCTGAACAAACAGGTTTTGTACCGGGCAGGGAAGGCAGCCACAATTCGTGCAGAATCTTGTCCATCATGCAACTAGCTGTTAATAAGAGAATTCCCCTGGTCCTGCTGGGTATAGATGCGGAGAAGGCCTTTGACCGGGTGAATTGGTCATACATGATGAGTACCTTGCAAAAGTTCGGGTTTCCTCAACAGTTCCGGAACGCTATCATGTCACTATATGGAGATCCAAGCGCCCGGATCAGAGTTAATGGCACTCTGTCGCCTCCCTTCCCCATACGGAATGGGACGAGACAAGGTTGCCCGTTATCGCCTGCCCTATATATATTAGTAATGGAAACATTGCTTCAAACTATTCGGGAACATCCCGGTATCAAGGGCATTAAACTGGAGAATAGTTCTACCGAACATCTTAATGCAGCCTACGCAGATGACCTTTTGGTTATGGTGACTAACCCGGTCGAGGCCTTCCCGCATCTGTTAGCCCTGTTCGAACAGTATGGACGGGTGTCCAACTTTAAAGTAAACCACACAAAATCAGAGGCTATGAATGTGTCGGCACCAGTTAGTCAGATTAGCCTACTTAAATCCAATACTCCCTTTATATGGCAAACGTCTCACCTGTCCTACCTGGGTATCAAAATTCCCTGTAAACTGGATAAATTATTCCAACTAAATTATGCTACATTACTAAAGGACATACAACAACAGTTACACACCCTGCGTATTCCATATGTATCGTGGATGGGCCGGAAGAATATGCTGAAAGCATTTATTATGCCTAGATTATTATATACCATGCAGATGCTGCCTGTCTTTCTTCCCTCCTCCTTCTTTACGCAAATCAGACGACTCTTTAGCACGTTCCTTTGGAGGGGGGGGGGGAGCGAGACTGGCACATCACATGTTAATACTGAGGAAAGCTCAAGGAGGGATGGCTTTACCAGATGCTCATCAGTATTATAAGGCCATACACTTGAAGAGATGGCTTTATATACATGCCCCGTGCCCCGTGAGTAGAGAACTAGAGATGGCACAACTTGACAGGAAGCAGAGGGCGGGTTTATGGGGCCTGAACTCCTCTTCACTACACTCACATGTGTTGCTCAAAGGTACGACAGCGGTGGTGAGACAACTAAACAAAGACAAATACTTGCTATCTGCTCCATCTCCGTTGATGCCAGCTGACCTAGCTCCATTCCTAGTTAGACCCACTGCAGAAAATATATCGCCAGCATGGAACAGATTGCAATCTTACACTATAACAGAATTCCTAGATGGGGCATCAAAGGCTCTTCATGACCAACACCCCATGAATAGCGTCTTATCAGCCTGCCATTTTCTGGACTCCATTGAATTTAATTCGGTCAGCAAACCATTATTAAAAGATAGACAGAGTAAAGCAGAAACCACTTGGTTTGAAAAGTTGATGCACTTAGAGTCCCCTCCCAATAAACTAATATCTAAACTATACCTGGCACTTAACGTCCAAAACCCTGTAGGGATCCCAAATTATATAAAAACCTGGGCCACAGAACTAGACTTAACATTCTCGGAAACTGACATACTGCGTATTCATGCACACTCACATGGATTTTCCAGATGTGTGAGGGTACAAGAGCACTCATACAAGCTACTGACTCAATGGTACCAGACTCCGAAACAATTGTTCATTAAAGGTCTCTGCACATCTGATTTGTGCTGGAGGTGTAAGGAGGCGAGTGGATCGCAAACCCATATATTTTGGTCGTGCCCCAAGATACGGGGATATTGGGAGGGAGTATCGGAGGTAATCAATAAAGTCATGAATAAAAACATTCAACTGTCACCAGAATTGGTGCTCCTCTGGCTTCCCACACCAGCCTTGTTTCCGTCCAAAGCGAGCTTACCTACACATCTAATACAAGCTGCGAGACTCCTAATACCACAAAAATGGCTCAGCGAGGAGCCACCTACACTCTCACATTGGGAGATAAAGGTGGATCAGATATGTAGAATGGAGGAGCTAGCTGGCTGGGAAATCAGAAGGCACGAAAAATTCTTGAAAACATGGTCCCCATGGTTGACTTATAGGAACCAGAGAATGGGTCCTCAGGCCCAATAAGACGAAAGGCGATTAGTAAAGTCTTCATATCATAGTTTCATACCGTGACCTTTAAAAATCGGAGCTGTCTACATAGCGTTCATAGGTAGAGTGCATATAGAAAGCATTTGAAATATGTGTGTACAGGAGGGTCTCCCCACGGAGATCTTAACACCCAAGTTCCCTTCCCTCCACATTGAGGGGTCACAGTTCATCTCCCCCTCCCCTCTTTATCCCCCTTTCTCTTGTTTAGAACGTTACCTCCTCCTCGCCGTCGTAACTGTAAGGGTACACATAGGATCAATTTAAGAGCTATAAGGGTCCCTCAGTGTTGTCTAACCTACGCAGGGGTACATAATGCTTATTTATGTTGGACACGTATATGTGATCGCTCCATGAGTTTCACAGGATCTTTGATACTTATGACCATGCATAATTGGTGCTATTTATGTTAAAATTTTCAGCAACTTAACTTGATGTATTTTGTATCTGATCGCGTGTATCACCTGTAACGAAGTGTACTGTCTATGTAATACCTGAGTTTGTCTAGCAACTTATGGAAATGGAAAGTTCTGACAATGTTTTGATGGTTTTTACTGCTATCAATAAAAAGAAATTTGACAAAGAAAATAACTACTATAATACTGCCTCCTATGTACAAGAATATAACTACTATAATACTGCTCCTATGTACAAGAATATAACTACTATAATACTGCCTCCTATGTACAGGAATATAACTACTATAATACTGCCTCCTATGTACAAGAATGTAACTACTATGGGGCGGAGCCTGGCTGCGTAGCTGGATGGCTGCACGTTGCTGAGCTCCTCATCCTTACCGGTGTATTAACCCTTTTAATCAGCTAACAGCACTGCACTAATGGGCAAAACGGGCAAGGATCGACCCAGAGAACCAGCAGATCCTACTCCTGTAAAATCTAGACAGCCCGACATGGATCAATACCTCAAAAAACATGCAAGGCTGAGGTCGGCTGAAACTCCCAAGATGGCGCCCGCTCCGGCCCAGGCATCCGACATGGAGGAAGACACTGATGGCGGGAGTGTTTCTGATGTGTCCACCTGTAAATCAAGGAGGCAGAGGGGCTCATTTACGAAAGCGGCACTATTGGAGGTGCTTAATTCAGCTTTAGCCCCGATCAAGCAAGATCTTACGGAGATTAAAGAAGACCTCCGGAGCATGGGTCACCGGGTGTCAGACCTGGAGGGCGCGCAGGAGGCGGCTCTTCAGAGAGAGGAGAAAACCTACAAGGCGCTCAGCTCCCACACTGACCTGCTCAATGAAGCGCTCCTGAGGGTCGAGGACCAGGAGAATCGGAGCCGCAGGAGGAATCTCAGGATTCGCGGGCTCCCAGAATCCTTCGCCAGGGAAGCGCTGGAGAAAGTGGCGCAGGAGATATTCGCTGACCTGCTGGGGCCTGAGAGAGCGGGCCGTGTAATAATTGAGAGGATCCACCGGGCGCTGAGGCCTAAGCCGAAGAACACAGAACCCCCACGGGATGTCATCTGCGGCCTCCTTAGTTTTATCGACACCGCAGCGATTATGAGAGCAGGAAGAGAAGCGGAGCAGCTGCAGTATGGAGGTACGCCGATTATGTTTTTCCAGGACCTGGCCCCCTCCACACTGGCTAAACGGCGTATCCTCAAGCCGCTCCTGGATGCCCTTAGAGCTGCAGCTACCCCGTTTCGGTGGCTTTACCCATTCGGGATTGCGGTCCTCAAAAACGGACGCCAGATTTCTATCAGATCGCCGAAGGATCTACATACCAGCTGGGCTCAGCTGGGATTAAGCCCGATTGAAATCCCGTCGTGGATGCCGGCCGACATGGAGGACCCACCTCTCCCGCCACCCCAGGCGGCTGAATGGCGCCCTGTCTACAATAAAAGGTCTCCCAGGGCTCGGGCTGAAAGGTCTGCTCACCCTCCTACCTGAGCACAGAAGATGTGTGAGGAGCTGTCTATTCTGTTCCTGTTCCAAGAGAAGTTCCTGGGACTGATTACATGAGGGTGAAGTTAGCTGATGATTTTATGTCCTCTGAGGGCTTTAGGCCTGATTATGAGCTGTCATGTCCGCTTGTTGCGGAAAATAATGTCTGAGTCTGCAGTTCTAGTTTGATTGCTGTTAGGTTCTATACCTTACCTGTTCCCTGAGGGCTCTCGGCCTGATTTCAGGCCAGTCATGGTCGCCTGTTGCGGAGTATACTGTCTCAGAGTGCAGTTAAGGTCTGATACAAATGAGGTTCTGTACCTTGCCTGTTCCCTGCTCTTCTTTCTAATATGCAAGGGTTCACCCGGTTTTACCTTTGGGTTACCCCCTTTTTCCTTGTGAGATGGCCAGTATTTGGCCTTCTGTAGCTCTGCGGGACCCCCCACCTGACAGACCCCGGCTGGTAGCCGAAATGAGAAAGGGTCGTGTTGTCCGGTGCTCAGTAGAGCTTTATATGCAGAATGTATTTGTGCTATTGTTTAATGTCGTATTTGTTCTCTCCCCTCCTTACCTCTTGTGTCTCCCCTCCCCCCCCCCCCCTCATCCACCATCAGATGTCATATATGTCATGTATTGCATATTTAAATGCTGACTGTCCACTTTCTATTGCAGAATGTCGTCTATTGTGATTTCTTCCTTTAACGCCCGGGGAATGAACGAGCCTTGCAAACGGTCCCAAATCCTGGCCCTTTTACAGAGGGATAAAGTGTCTATAGCGTTCTTCCAGGAAACCCACTTCCGAGAGGGTAAGACCCCCAAATTGCCCCCCAAACGGTTTTCTCAGTGGTTCCACAGCACGTATAGTTCGGCTAGCAGGGGTGTCAGCATAGCAATCCACAAGCAGCTCCCCTTTAAGCACTCTGCCGTCTCTGCAGACCCTGAGGGTCGATACCTGTTTGTTAAGGGCACTATTGCTGACACTCCTGTTACCCTGGCAACTGTATATGCTCCCAACAGAGGGCAGGTTGCTTGGCTCGTTCAGACCCTTGGCCTACTATCCTCCTTTAAGGAGGGAATGGTTATTCTAGGAGGCGATTTTAATGCTACCCTTGATCCTGCATTAGACTCTTCTAATGGGAAGTCTGCCATCACACATACCCGTTTGCGGCGCCTTAAGCTAGCCCTGCAGAGGTTAGGAGTTCTAGATATCTGGCGCACCACTAACCCTACTGGTAGGGATTTTTCCTTTTATTCAGCTGCTAAACTATCTTACCATAGATTAGACTATTTATTCTTATCCAAATCCTGGGCTGACAGAGTCATCCATTCCCAAATAGGGAACATCACCCTGTCTGACCATGCTCCGGTATTTCTGAACATGTCCCTGCAGGACCTCCCAAAGAGGGAATGGAATTGGCGTATTAATGAGACTATTATCTCGGACCCCTCCCATGCTGCTAAATTATCTTCTATCATAAAGGATTTCTTCACATCTAATACTACAGGCCCTGACGCTCCCTCCCCTGCTATTATTTGGGAAACCCATAAGGCGGTCCTGAGAGGCGAATTGATAGCTTTAGGTGCTCATGTTAAAAGACAACGGAATCAGGCTGTGGCGACACTTCTCTCCCAGATTCAGGCTCTAGAGCTAACGCACAAATCCTCCCAGGCCCTTAGTTGTGCCTCAGAGCTTTCGGAAGCCCGTACTAAGCTCAAGAACCTGCTAAACGTCACCTCAGCTAAGCTTTTACTTAGAGCTAAATTCCGTTCGTATGCGCACGGAGATAAAGGGAATAGACTAATGTCCGCTTTAGTGAAGAAACAAAGAACTGACTCCTTTATTGCGGCAGTTAAAGATGACAAAGGCGTCCTTCATAAAGGGACCCCAGACATAGCTAAGACCTTCTGTGCCTTCTATAGGGACCTATACAACCTTAAGACACCAGATCACATGTCACCAGCTCAATTAGGTGAAGCGACAGAGAAATTCCTCTCCTCCCTCCGGTTACCTACTATTACCCCAGCTCAGTCAGCCCAGCTCCTGTCTCCTATCACAGACGATGAAATTTGTAAAGTTCTCTCCTCCATACCCTCAGGGAAAAGCCCAGGCCCTGATGGTTTTACCATATCTTACTATAAATCCTTTAAGCAGACCCTAATTCCCCATTTTAATACCTTATGTAACTACTTGCTCCAAGGGGGTTCCCTCCCTCCCCAATCGCTTTCAGCCCATATCACGGTAATCCACAAGGACAATAAGGATCCCCTACATTGCGGGAGTTACCGCCCTATTTCGCTTCTAAACACAGATGTGAAATGGTGGGCCAAAATCTTGGCTCAACGAATTCAGTCGGTTCTCCCTGGCATTATCAACGAGGAGCAGGTGGGGTTCGTCTCTGGCAGGCAGGGGAGCGAAAATACGGTCCGTGTCATACAATTGATCACGCATGCTCGTCAGCAATCAATACCCTTAGCTCTTCTCAGTACAGACGCAGAGAAGGCCTTTGACAGGATCAGTTGGCAATTCATGTCTCGGGCACTGTCGAAATTTGGCCTTCCGGACCAGTTCATCCAATCCATTTTCTCACTCTATTCGCTCCCCTCTGCCAGAATACGGATTAATGGAACACTCTCCCCAGCTTTTCCCATTACTAATGGGACGAGACAAGGGTGCCCACTCTCACCTGCCCTCTTTGTTATTGTCATGGAGACCCTGCTGGCCAGGATCAGGCAAGATCCAGACATTAGGGGGATCACCTTGGGGTCGCATACTCACCTGACGGCCGCTTTTGCAGACGACCTTTTGGTCATAACGTCCAACCCTCTAACTTCCTTCCCCAGACTTCAGGCCCTTTTTGAGGAATATGGAGCAGTCTCAAATTTTAAGATCAATTATACTAAGTCACAAGCCCTGAATATTTCTTGCCCTTCCGCTACCGTGGATACGCTTAAAGGTATCGCTGCTTTTTCATGGGCCGCTAGGTCTATCCCTTTTCTGGGTACACATATCTCAGCAAAACCAGAAGATCTTTTCGAGTTAAATTATGTACCTCTGCTGAAATCCATTAGATCACACTTACAAGCTCTAAAACTTCCGTTTATCTCTTGGATTGGGCGGAAGAACTTCATTAAAGCTTTTATTGTCCCCAGACTGCTGTACCTCATCCAAACACTCCCTATCTGGCTACCCCATTCCTTCTTTGTGGAGGTCCGCAGGGTCATCTCAACCTTTGTTTGGTCTGGAGGGTCCCCTAGACTGGCTTATGCCACTCTCACTCGGGAGAGGAGGTTGGGAGGCTTCGGCCTACCCGACATATACCTTTACTACAAAGCATCGATGCTGAACAGAGCTTTGAGCCTCATCGCCTGGCGCCCTCTCGGCCTTGTCTCCCGACTGGAGTGTTATCTGCTCTCATATAGGGACAAGTTAGTTCTTTGGGGCTTACGCAAATGTACTGCTAATAATAAGTTCACCTCGCCACTATGGAAGGGTCTGTTACTGGAATGGACCAAACTATATGGGTCCTCTACCCTTAGGTTCCCAAGCTTGAATCTCCCCTTAGATCTGCTGCAGGCGTATGTACACCCGGCCACCTCTGATGCGACAGGAATTTGGGCTATACTAGCCAACTTTAAACTGAAAGACATCATTACTGTATCAGGTGCCTTAAATTGGAGTAAGATAAATGAAATCCCGAGGGTTCAAGGAGCCTCTTTCCTGTCGCTTATGGCGTTTAAGAAAGACTTGGCGCTTTTGAAATCTCTGCCTAGGCCCACGGTTGACCCCTCTTGGTTGGAAGGGAAAATCGCTAACGCCCTTCGCCCCAAGAAACCTCTCTCCACGTTCTACAGGGAGTTACTCTCCTCCGCACCTCCAGATCTGTGGTTCCTTGCAGCGTGGGAGAAGGAACTGTCTCTGACTCTGTCAGAACCTGAAAAGGCGTTCATCCTCACACACTCACATGGTTTCAATCGTTGTATTAAAATCCAGGCAAACTCTTATAAATTACTTACAAGATGGTATAAGACGCCGGAATTCCTTCACAAGCTCAATCCCGCTATCCCAAACGGCTGCTGGAGGTGTGGAGGAGACATTGGCTCTTTGTCTCATATTTGGTGGAGCTGCGAGAAAATCAAACCGTTCTGGATTGAAGTAGGGGCAGCTATAAACAGGATATGTAACATCCAGATTACCTTAGATGCAAAACTCCTGCTGCTCTGGTGCCCAAATACCACGCTCACTCCTTCAAAGTATAACCTACCAACCATGCTTATTACAGCAGCTCGACTGCTGATCCCTCTTTTATGGAAAAATGAATCAGCCCCTTCGTTCTTGATGTGGACGGAAAAAATTGACCAATTATATCGGTTTGAAGAATTAGCCCACTGGGAAAATGACTCTAGAGCAGTTTTTGTAAAAATATGGTCTCCTTGGAAGCTATATCGCAATTTCTAGGTTTAGACATGTCTTGACTTAAGATGTTAATTGACATCCAACTCTCCCCCTCCCCTCTATCCCCCCCCCTGTTTCACCTTCCTTTGTCTTGTTATAACCCCCCCCTCGTCAGATATTTGTTCATTTTTGTCACTTTATTATTTGAAGTCGTGTATGCCATCATTTTGCACATAGTGTGCTTGCTGATTATGCACTTCTCCAGTTGCGTCTGGACACAAGATGTATGATTCTCTACATGACTATGTATATTTCTCAAATAAAAATAAATTTGATGAAGAATGTAACTACTATAATACTGCCTCCTATGTACAAGAATGTAACTACTATAATACTGCCTATGTACAAGAATATAACTACTATAATACTGTTCCTATGTACAAGAATATAACTACTATAATACTGCCTATGTACAAGAATATAGCTACTATAATACTGCTCCTATGTACAAGAATATAACTACTATGATACTGCTCCTATGTACAAGAATATAACTACTATGATACTGCTCCTATGTACAAGAATATAACTACTATAATACTGCCTCCTATGTACAAGAATATAACTACTATAATACTGCCTATGTACAAGAATATAGCTACTATAATACTGCTCCTATGTAGTGATGGATGAACATCAGCCGGGACGATGCACGCGCGATCAAATGTTTGCGAACCACAAGTTTGCCGCGGGCCCTATTCACTTAAATGGCAGGCGAACCTGAAAAGCCTTCAGGTCGTATTTGCAGCAACCAAATACTTACTGGAAGTGCACAAATCGTCCCATAACATGGAAAGCGACATACCACAGGGGGATCAATGTCAAAATTCCCCCCAAAAATATGTATTTTAATCAGGGGCCATTTTTATGCGTCTTAAAGGGAAACTGTCAAAAATGACCCCTGCTGGAGCCTAGAAATGTTTTATTTTAGACTACGGAAGTACAGGTCCCATACATTAGGCCAGTGGTGCCCAACCATTTTTCGTCTGAGGGCCGCACTAGACTTGGTATAAATTTTGCGGGCCGGAAGCATTACTACTGTGAAGAGGGCACATATCTGGCATAACTACTGTGAGGGGGCACATCTGGGCATAACTACTGTGAGTAGGGCACATATCAGGGTATAACTACTGTGAGGAGGGTACATATCTGGGCATAACTACTGTGAGGGGGCATGTGTGAGCATTACATCTGTGAAGAGGGCACATATCTTGGCATTATTACTGTGAGGGGGCACATATCTGGGCATGACTACTGTGAGGGGGCATGTGTGAGCATTACTACTGTGAGGGGGCATGTGTGAGCATTACTACTGTGAAGAGCGCACATATCTTGGCATTATTACTGTGAGGGGGCACATATCTGGGCATGACTACTGTGAGGGGGCATGTGATGTATACATGTGTGTAATGTATGTAGCGCAGTATGTGATGATCACACACTGCACTACATACATTACACACATGTATACATCACATACTGCGCTGTCACCTTCTTCTGCAGGTCTACCTTGATGTCTGGTCTTTAAGCTTCAGTCAAATCCTCCACCGCCATGCTTGCGCCGTGTGCCCGACACCACCAGGAGCTGGCCCCTCCTCCTTTCATCTACCGCCGGCTTCTCCTACAGCAGGGCGCTTTATCGCTGCAGTGCCCGCCCAATCTTAACAATCAGGGGCGTAGCTAGAAATGACTGGGCCCCATAGCAAAAAAAATTATGGGCCCCCCCTCCCGGATCTCCCACCCCCACATACCTATCGGACCTCCCACCCCTTCCAGAGCTCCCACCCAAACACCCCTCCAGGACCTCCCACCCCAACATCCCCACAGCCCTCCCTAGATCCCCCTCCAGTGTCGTCCACAGACACCCCCCCTTCAGTGCCGTCCACAGACATCCCCCCCTTCAGTGTCGTCCACAGACATCCCCCCTTCAGTGCCGTCCACAGACATCCCCCCTTCAGTGCCGTCCACAGACATCCCCCCTTCAGTGCCGTCCACAGACATCCCCCCTTCAGTGCCGTCCACAGACATCCCCCCTTCAGTGCCGTCCACAGACTTCCCCCCTTCAGTGCCGTCCACAGACATCCCCCCTTCAGTGCCGTCCACAGACATCCCCCCTTCAGTGCCGTCCACAGACATCCCCCCTTCAGTGCCGTCCACAGACATCCCCCCTTCAGTGCCGTCCACAGGTATCTCCCCTTCAGTGCCGTCCACAGATATCCCCCCTTTAGTGCCGTCCACAGATATCCCCTCCTTCAGTGCCGTCCACAGATATCCCCCCCTTCAGTGCCGTCCACAGATATCCCCCCCCCTTCAGTGCCGTCCACAGATATCCCCCCCCTTCAGTGCCGTCCACAGATATCCCCCCCTTCAGTGTCCTCCACAGATATTCCCCCCTTCAGTGCTGTCCACAGATCCCCCCCTTCAGTGTCCTCCACAGATATCCCCCCCACCCAGAGCCCCTTCCTAGCTAATTTATTCACTGCACTTGCCTCTGAAATTGAAGAGAAGCGCCGCCGTAATCTCGCACTGGCAGAGGCCAGGAAGACGGTGCATGCGCACTACGATGCCTCTGCCAGTGCGCCTGTGCGAGATTACGGCGGCGCTTCTCTTCAATTTCAGAGGCAAGTGCAGTGAATAAATTAGCTAGGAGGCGGGGCTGGGCGGAGAGATTGCAGGCGCAGGCAGCATCGCTTTGCTGCCTGTGCCGTTCGCAGCGCGGGCTGCATGACACGGATTTGGCTCGCGGGCCGTAGGTTGGGCATCACTGCATTAGGCAATCACCGGACAGAAAACATCAAGTGAATATGTGGCTGGGGGTATATTAGACAGTCATTGGATATCAATTTTACTGCAGGCCAGTGGAGTACAGGCCACAAAAATTATTAATTCACCGTACAGAAAAGAACAATTGATAATGTGGCTGGAGGAATATTAGGCGGTCAGCGTATAATAATTTTACTGTTGGCCAGTTAGATTTCAGGCCCCAAAAATTATTCATTCACCGGGCAGAAAACATCAGGTGATTATGTGGCTGAAGGTATTTTAGACGGTCATTGGATATCAATTTTACTGCAGGCCAGTACAAATACATGTCAAAAAGAACTAAAAATATAAAATGTAATTAAAAACATGGCTAACGAAATACCCCCTCTTGAAAAAAAACGCTATGGTAATAGGTGAAATTCAATTAAACGTGGTCGTCACAGGTGTTGAATTCCTCTGAGATCCATGCCTCATTCATTTTTAGAAATGTGAGGTAGTCCACACTGTCGTGAGCTAGGCGAGTGCGCTTATAGGTCACGATCCCCCCTGTTGCGCTGAACGTCCTTTCGGACAGGATACTTGACGAGGGGCAAGCCAAGAGTTCCATGGCAAATTGTGCCAGATTTGGCCACAGGTCAAGCCTGCACTCCCAGTAGTCAAGGGGTTCCTCACTTCTCAGAGCGTTAACCCGATGTAGTCGGACACCTGTCAGTCTAGGCATTCCCTGAGGCTGGATCCGGAGGGCGCCTGTCGATGAGTTGGCTGCAAGAATGATCTTATATCCAAAGTGACCAACACATCTTCAAACCGCCCTCTTCTTGCATGCGAGGAAGGATTGGTATCCGCAACTGTTTCTCTGTGGGTGGAAATTCCTCTGCCTGTGCCCGCAACAGCAGAATGCAGCATCTCTCGAAGCAAGGCCTGGAAATGCTGCATTCTGCCAGCCCTGTGTGATGCTGGTAACATGTCCGCCATTTTGTGTTTGTATCGGGGATCTAAGTACGTTGCCACCCAGTACTGGTCCTTGCCCTTTCTGCTTTTTATACGGGGGTCCCTCTTCAAACACTAGAGCATGAAGGCCCCCATTTGCACTAAATTGGAAGCGGTGGGGCGGCCTGGCTCCTGCTCATCGCCCAGTAGAATGCCGTCCTCCGTCTCCCCCCTCCCCCCCCATCCACGGACAACAGCAGGGATCCCAGAAAAGTTTAAAGCCTGCTCTTCTTGCTCCTCCTCCTCCCCCCAGGCACCATCCTCCTCTTCAGACTCCTGCTGAGTTGTCTGAGATGGAGTAGCCCCCTGTTAATTCATTCAGCATTGCGACTTCCTCATCTTCCTGCTCCTCGACGGCTTGATCATGACACGACGCAATGCACGCTCCAGAAAGAAGGCGTAAGGTACAATGTCACTGATGGCGCCCTGGCTGTGACTGACCAGTTTGGTGATCTCATCAAATGCTCCAGCACGTTGCTGCTGGAGCAGCCTATCAAGCATATACAAGGTTGAGTTCTGGCGCGTCGGGCAGTCATAAATCAGACGTCTGATGGGCAGGTGGTGTCGCCGCTGAACATCAGCAAGGCGAGTCATGGCCGTGTAAGATCTTCTAAAATGCACAGAGATTTTCCTGGCCTGCCGCAAGACGTCCTGAACCCCCGGGGTATTTGGCAACGAATCGCTGCACGGCTAATCAGGTCTTGTGCCATGCATGGCACGCGTGTCATTTTGCCCTGTTTCAGCGCGTTCAGCAGATTGGCACCGTTGTCGCAGACCACTTTACCAACTGTCAAATTGAGCGGGGTTAGCAACTGATCGGCCTGTGACCGCAGAGCTGAAAGCAGTGCAGGACCGGTGTGGCTCTTGGCTTCCAGGCACAACAGCCGCAGCACAGCATGGTAATGTCTCACCTGGCACGTCAAAAAGGGTCTGGGGGGGTGCAGCGGAAGAGGCAGTAGCAGTGGAAAAGGAGGAGTCATCCGAGGAGGAGACTGAGGATGGAGTAGGAGAAGAAGAGGCAAGCCTGCATGCAATCCGTGGCGGTAACACCAAATCCACACGGGTGCCATGGGTTGCAGGCTTGACAGCCGTCCGAAGGTTCAGCTAGTGGGCAGTAAAAGTTATGTACCTTCCCTGCCTGTGTTTGCTAGACCACGTGTCTGTGGTGAGATGTATCTTGGCACCGACACTGTGTGCCAGAGATACATTCACTTGCCGCTGAACGTGGCCATATAGCTCTGGGATGCCCTTCTGGGAGAAATATTTCCTTCCAGGGACCTTCCATTGCGGTGTGCCAATGGCCACAAATTTTCTACAGGCCTCCGAGTCCACCAGTTTATATGGCAGTAGTTGGCGGGCTAGCAGTTCCGACAAGCCGGCGGTCAGCCGTTGGGCAAGAGGGTTATCCGGCGTCATCAACTTTTTACGTTCGAACATTTGGGCCACGGAAGCCTGCCTTTTGCCAGATGAACGCGACGACGGCACGGTGGAAGGTGGAGGACAAATGGAAGGAGAGAGAAGAGGCAGGACGTGGAGTGCTGGGAGTGTGGCTTTGTAGGTTCTGACAGTGTTGCTCCCACTGGGCTCGGTGATGGGAGGCCAGGTGCCTTCTTAAGGGCGTCGTCCCTAGGTGAGTGTTGGGCTTACCGCGACTTATGCGTTGACAGCTCAGGCTGCAGATGGCAGCACTATTGTCAGCAGCTGACACGTTAAAAAAAGCCCACACTGTGGAGCCATGTGCCGGCATCCTGGTAGCGCCAGATGTGACCGTGCATGGTGGATGGCTCACTCCAGATACATTTGCAGTCTGCTTTTTGCCTCCTGTGCACTGCAAGTTCTGCCTGCTGCTCCTCCTTCTCCTCCCTATCTACTGCTCCGTCTCTCCCTCTGAACTCCCCTCCTCTTCCTCTCTTGTGGGCACCCACGTGACGTCCATCGACATGTCATCATCGTCACCTTCACCACCACTGACCTTAGAGATCTCGGAGTAGGCAGCAACAGCGGGGACCACCCTCCTTGGGCTGATCTGGGTACTGTCATCAGACCGCTGGGTGGCGGCCGTTGCTACCTCCTCTTCCTCATCCGATGCCAAGAATGGTAGTGCATCGGTAAGGTCTGGGAATGGATGGGAAAATAATTCCTCTGACTCAAGTGGAGGGGCTATGGTGGTGGTGTCTTTGGGGGTGCACACAGCAGAGAGTGAGGAGGGTGCAGATACAGAGGATGAGGAGGGTGCAGAAGCAGAAGGCTGAGTGCGTCCTTTGACGTAATCACATGCACCTTCTCCAACTTCCCACTTAGGCTTCGGCCTAGTGCACCTGCCGACCCCTACCACCCCTGCGGAATGGCCTGCCTCTTCCTCTGCCTGTCATTTTCAAAATGACCCTATAGAAGAGCAGAATTTGTAGAAGCAGGTATATAGAACCCCTTAATGATTATTTGCTGGAAGCAGGTATATCAAACCCCTTAATCAGTTTTGTTTGGGGCAACTGCAATTAGTTGTTCCAATAGCGTTTGTCCCTCTATATACCTGCGGTATCGCAGCAGAACCGCACACAACTGCTGCACAATACAAATGCACTATAATATACTTTCTATGTTAGAAAGTATAAGTATATCGCACACCTCCGTATGTCACACCTATCGATAGCACACCTATACCAGTCCTTAAAAAGACTTTTGTGGCCCTATTAGCTAGTGTTTGGTGTCCCTAACAGTCTGTCCCTGCTCCACACATCAACCTCTCCCTACACTGGCAAAAGACTGAATGTAATATGGCGGCCAGATCAGATTTAGTTATAGGTAGGGGGTGTGTCCATGTGCTGAAACGTCTCAATTGGCTGTCCTGTACCACCTGATGGATGTGTCATGGGTCAAAGTTCGGCGCTATGCAAAAAAATATGGCGCATGCGAATATCGCCATATGTTTGCATGTTTGGCGAATCGCAAACGAGCAAAGTTTGCAGCGAAACGACCGCCGGGCGAACCGCAAGGCCATCTCTATTCCTATGTACAAGAATATAACTACTATAATACTGCCTACTGTGTTCAAGAATATAACTACTATAATAATGCTCCTATGTACAAGAATAGAACTACTATAATACTGCTCGTATGTACAGGAATATAACTACTATAATACTGCTCCTATGTATAGGAATATAACTACTATAATACTGCCTCCTATGTACAAGAATATAACTGCTATAATACTGCTCCTATGTACAAGAATATAACTACTATAATACTGCCTCCTATGTACAGGAATATAACTACTATAATACTGCTCCTATGTACAAGAATATAACTGCTATAATACTGCCTCCTATGTACAAGAATATAACTACTATAATACTGCCTCCTATGTACAGGAATATAACTACTATAATACTGCTCCTATGTACAAGAATATAACTACTATAATACTGCTCCTATGTATAGGAATATAACTACTATAATACTGCCTCCTATGTACAAGACTATAACTACTATAATACTGCTCCTATGTACAAGAATATAACTACTATAATACTGCTTCCTATGTACAAGAATATAACTACTATAATACTGCTCCTATGTACAAGAATATAACTACTATAATACTGCTCCTTTGTACAAGAACATAACTACTATAATACTACTCCTATGTACACGAATATAACTACTATATTACTGCTCCTATGTACAAGAATATAACTACTATAATACTGCTCCTGTGTACAAGAATATAACTACTATAATACTGCTCCTATGTACAAGAATATAATTACTATAATACTGCTCATAGGTACAAGAATATAACTACTATAATACTGCTCCTATGTACAAGAATATAACTACTATAATACTGCCTCCTATGTACAGGAATATAACTACTGTAATACTGCTCCTATGTACAAGAATATAACTACTATAAAACTGCCTTCTGTGTACAATAATATAGTGTATTCGTAAAATCTCCAGACCATTTAACTTTTTTTTACATTTTGTTGTCGCAGTCTTGTTCAAAAATAAAATAAAATCAGTCCCCCCATCCCATCCTTCTGCCCTCAATTCACATAATGAGAAAGTGAGAACAGAATGTTAGAAATCTTTGATAATTTACTGAAAAGTAAAATCTTGCACTGACATAAGTATTCACCCCCTTTACTCAGTACTAAGTTAAAGCCCCTTTGGCCGCGATTTCAACCTCCAGTCTTCTTGGGGATCAAGCCACAAGATTTCCACACCTGGATTTGGGGATTTTCTGTCATTCTTCTTTGCAGATCCTCTCAGATTGCATGGGGACCATCGGTGGACAGCCATTTTCAGGTCTCTCCAGAGATCTTCCATTGGTTCAGGGCTCTGGCCGTTGTCCCTCAGCCTCTCCTGTGTTGTCTTCGCTATGTAGGGTCATTGTCTTGTTGGAAGGTGAACCTTCGGCGCCGTCTAAGGTCCAGAACTCAGGATCAGGGTTCCATTAAGAATATCTCTGTAATTTGCTGCATTCAGCCTTCCCTCCACCATGACTAATCTCCCTGTCCCTCCAGCATGATGCGGCCCCCACCATGCTTCACTGTAGCAATGTTATTGGGCAGGTGAAGGGCAGTGCCTGGTTTCCTCCAGATATAACGCTTACAATTGAGGTCAAAAAGTTCAATCTTGGTTTCATTAGACTGGAAAATCTTGTTTTTCAGTCTAAAAGTCCCTTAGGTGCTTTTTTGTAAGCTCCAGGTGGCTTCCATGTGTCTGAGGAGAGGCTTCTTTCTAGCCACTCTGCCATAAAGCCCAGATTGGTGGAGGCTGCAGTGATGGTTGACCTGGAAGTTTCTAGCTTCTAGGTCCACAAATATAATTACTATAATACTGCCCCCTATGTACAAGAATATAACTACTATAATACTGCCTCCTATGTACAAGAATATAACTACTATAATACTGCCTCCTATGTACAAGAATATAACTACTATAATACTGCCCCCTATGTACAAGAATATAACTACTATATACTGCCTCCTATGTACAAGAATATAACTACTATAATACTGCCTCCTATGTACAAGAATATAAACTACTATAATACTGCTCCTATGTACAAGAATATAACTACTATAATACTGCCTCCTATGTACAAGAATATAAACTACTATAATACTGCCTCCTATGTACAAGAATATAAACTACTATAATACTGCCTCCTATGTACAAGAATATAACTACTATAATACTGCCTCCTATGTACAAGAATATAACTACTATAATACTGCCTCCTATGTACAAGAATATAAACTACTATAATACTGCTCCTATGTACAAGAATATAACTACTATAATACTGCCTCCTATGTACAAGAATATAACTACTATAATACTGCCCCCTATGTACAAGAATATAACTACTATAATACTGCCTCCTATGTACAAGAATATAACTACTATAATACTGCCTCCTATGTACAAGAATATAAACTACTATAATACTGCTCCTATGTACAAGAATATAACTACTATAATACTGCCTCCTATGTACAAGAATATAAACTACTATAATACTGCCTCCTATGTACAAGAATATAAACTACTATAATACTGCCTCCTATGTACAAGAATATAACTACTATAATACTGCCTCCTATGTACAAGAATATAACTACTATAATACTGCCTCCTATGTACAAGAATATAAACTACTATAATACTGCTCCTATGTACAGGAATATAACTACTATAATACTGCTCCTATGTACAAGAATATAACTACTATAATACTGCTCCTATGTATAGGAATATAACTACTATAATACTGCCTCCTATGTACAAGAATATAACTACTATAATACTGCTCCTATGTACAAGAATATAACTACTATAATACTGCTTCCTATGTACAAGAATATAACTACTATAATACTGCCTCCTATGTACAGGAATATAACTACTATAATACTGCTCCTATGTACAAGAATATAACTACTATAATACTGCTCCTATGTATAGGAATATAACTACTATAATACTGCCTCCTATGTACAAGAATATAACTACTATAATACTGCTCCTATGTACAAGAATATAACTACTATAATACTGCTCCTTTGTACAAGAACATAACTACTATAATACTACTCCTATGTACACGAATATAACTACTATATTACTGCTCCTATGTACAAGAATATAACTACTATGGGGGGCGGAGCTTGACTTCCGGCCAAGCCAGACGCATGTGAGAGAGCTCCTCTCCATGTGAGCCAGCAAACTAGTTAATTTTGCTACCTAGCTTTGAAAGAATGGGCAAAGTGGGTCGGTACATACCCAGAGAAACGCCTGAGCACCTGAGATCGGACCGCGGTCCGCAAGAAATGGACAAATTTCTACATAAGAAGGCTCCGGCCGCGAGTGCCGCCAAGATGGCGCCTCTGGAGCAGGAGGACTGGCCACAGGAAGCGGAGGGGGCGGACGGCGTCTCATCAGATCTGGATGCCGGACCCCGCGCCTCCACCTCGGCGCCTATTTCACGCCAATTCATCCAACAAGCCCTATCGTCGGCACTAGCCCCGGTGATTCAGGATCTCACCGAAATCAAGTGCGACGTGAAGCACATCGGGCACCGCGTGGAGAAGCTGGAGCACACGCAGGCAGCCATCCTGACTTATGCTCACACGCTGGGCGACAACAGCGCCGCACTCGCTGCCTCTTTGGATACAGCTTACGCCCTGATAGAGGACCAAGAGAACCGCAGCCGACGTAAGAATATCCGGCTGCGAGGCCTCCCAGAGCGGGTACTGCATGAAGCATTGCCTGAGGCGGCATCCGCCATCTTTTCCGGCCTGCTAGGTGCAGAAAGAGCAGCTGAAATCTGCGTGGAGCGCATCCACAGAGCGCTCAGGCCAAAACCGAGGGACAATGACCCACCGAGGGATGTGGTCTGCGGTTTGCTACGATATGTGGACACAGCAGCGATCCTAAAAGCGGCAAGAGAACAGAAAGAACCGCTCTACGAAGGAGCCAAGATCCTCTTATTTCAAGACCTGGCACCCTCTACTTTGAGTAAGCGAAGGATCCTACGACCGCTTACGGATCATCTGAGGGCTGTTAAAATGCCCTACAAATGGCTATTCCCGTTTGGTCTGACTTTCGCATCGGAGGGAAAGAGGTGCACGATCCGCACACCAGCGGACTTGCCTGCGGCGTGGACTCTGCTCCAGACGACCCCCCTGGATATACCATCATGGCTCCCGTCGGCTGACACAGGAGTCCCTCTGCCTGACTTGCCAGAAGAGCAGAAGTGGGTTAAAGCTTCTACTAAGAGAAAGTCCAACAACAGGCCGTGAGGTCTGCCGCACGGTTTGCAGAGGTCTATTTCACTCATGGACGGTAGCTCACTGAGCTAATGCTGCTGGACTGCTGGACGTTACAGATGATCTCCGGGTCCCTGAGCGCAAGTATTAGTGGTGGCCGTCTGGGCCTTTTCAGTTTGTTGGTAGCCTGCCTCAGTTAGCCGGCGGTGGTCGGATAGGTAGGGGCTCGTTCTGAGTGGCCCTGAGCAGTTGGACCGCGGGCGGTGGACTTTTGGATCAGGACGGCCCCACGGGGTGATTCGTGAGCCACTGTTGTGTCGGCACGTCACTACTGCCATGGTTTGTTCACATCCGCAGGTTCCACATGTTTAGCATGCATGTCTATACTGCATATGTTTATGATAGCTATGGTGTGGCTGTAAGGAGTGTTAGTCCCTGTGACTGGCCTCTGGTTCAGTCAGGCCATTCATCTACTGGCTGGGAATCAGCTTATTGTTACTAATGTTATGTTTGCTATGGCTCGCAGGACAAGCAGGCTTACTCCCCCCGTATAGCCGCTTGCCTTAGACCATTATGGCATTCACCAGGAACTTACTGGCGCAACCCTGGTGCAAGCGCCTTACAATTGGCTGGCTTGGGCCATTCGCGCTTGGCCTTGTTTTGCTGGGCTGCGCGCTAGGCACAAGCCACCCGAACCCTATGTTGGAGATTTTCTCCACTTCCCGGTTGTTCATGAAGTTGGATACTCCATTTTGTTTCCCTGGTCACACGCATGATTTTAAGCAACTAGCAGCTCTAAGGTCTACACTTGTAATACGTCATGGCATTGATTAAGTGTACTTCCCTTAATGTCAGAGGTTTTAATACACCGCAGAAGAGGTCACAGGTTGTTCGTATGTTAAAAAAATCTCGCACTGACATATGTTTTCTGCAGGAATTGCATTTCAAGTCGGCACATGTGCCTACTCTCCCTAAGTCCTACTTCCAGCATTGGTTCACCAGCACGTTCAGTAGTGCAGCTAGGGGAGTCGGCATTGCCATATCAAAGACAGTTCCCTTCCGGTTATCATGTATACAGGATGACCCAGAGGGGCGATATGTATTTGTTAAGGGTTCAATAGGCACCCAGGTAGTGACATTAGCTAGTCTATACTGCCCAAATCGCGGTCAAACGAAATGGCTCATCAATACCTTAAAGACGTTTGCCTCCTTTGCTGAAGGGATTAGATTAATAGGCGGAGATCTCAACATGACGCTGAACCCCATAATGGATGCGTCCGATGGCTCTTCCCAATTGACCCAGGTGGCTCTAGGTAGAGTTAATGCCTATCTAGCGGAGGTAAATTTAGTGGACTCCTGGCGGTTGCTTCACCCTGCTGACAGAGACTACACTTTCTTCTCGGCACCGCATAATACTCATAAGAGGCTGGATTATGTCCTGATCTCGGGCAGCTGTGCTGACAGGGTGGAGCGGTCTACCATTGAGCCCATAACGGTCTCAGACCATGCCCCGGTGTCGACTTCGCTTCATTTCCCTACGCTACCTACACAAACCAAACAATGGCGTCTAATTGAGACACTCCTGGATAAACAGTCAGATGTAGATACCCTCAGTCAGAAACTAACATGGTTCTTTGCTGAAAACTCTACTGATGGGATGCCACTGGCTACTGTCTGGGAGACACATAAGCAGGTCATGAGGGGCGAGCTCATTGCACTAGGCAGTAGGGTTAAGAGAACTAGACAGGAGCACTTAAATTCCCTCCTTAAGCAAATAGCGGATATCGAGTCCGTACATAAGCGCTCTAGAGCCCTAGAGGCCAGGGATCAACTAGCAATTCTGCGTAAGCAACTGACAGACCATCTAAATGGGTGTTATGCAAAAGCATACCAATATTCGCAATTTCGCTTTTACGCGCATGGGGACAAGGGCACGAAATTGATGTCCTCTCTCCTGAAACAGAAGAAGGACTCAATGTATATAGCAGGGATTAATAGGAGAGATGGTACCACTGTCCACAAAACGTCAGATATAGCCATTGAGTTCCAAAAATTTTATCATGACTTGTACGGTCTCCCTGAGGAAGTAGCAGGGTCCACTGTAGATAGGGCTTCCCTAATTGATGACTTCTTACACCGCTTACAGCTCCCCACTCTAAATGAAGAGGAGGCCCAAACTCTTCTATCCCCAATAACGGAGAGAGAAGTTATGGGCGTTTTAAGCTCTATGCCAATGGGGAAGAGTCCGGGTCCTGACGGTTTCCCGGTGGGATACTATAAGAAATTTTCAAAAATCCTGGCTCCCCACATTACTGCCTGGTGCAATGAGCTCCTGGGTGGCTCACAGTTACATAAACAGTCCCTGGAGGCCACAGTCACTATTCTCCCCAAACCCGGGAAAGACCCTAAGTTGTGTGGCAGCTACAGACCAATTTCGCTTTTGAACGTTGACATTAAGGTCTGGGCGAAATTACTTGCCACTAGAATCAGTACCCTTCTTCCGAAACTCATTAACCCTGAACAAGCAGGCTTCGTCCCTGGCAGGGAAGGCAGTCACAACTCCTGCAGAATCCTATCCACCATACAGCTAGCAAAGAAAAAACAACTCCCCCTGGTTCTGCTGGGTATAGATGCGGAGAAGGCCTTTGACCGGGTGAACTGGGCTTATATGATTAAAACCCTGCATAAGTTTGGCTTCCCTGCGCAATTTCAGAGAGCTATTATGTCTCTGTATGGTGACCCTAGCGCCCGGATCAGAGTTAATGGCACTTTGTCATCTCCCTTCCCTATTAGGAACGGGACGAGGCAGGGATGCCCCTTGTCCCCTGCCCTGTATATATTAGTCATGGAAACCTTGCTGCAGGCCATCAGAGATCATCCTGGCATCAGGGGACTCAAGTTAGAGAATAGCCCCATAGAATATCTTAATGCCGCTTATGCGGACGACCTCCTAGTCATGGTCTCCAACCCGGTCGAGGCCTTCCCGCATCTGTTATCCCTGTTTGAGCAGTATGGACAAGTGTCCAATTTTAAAGTAAACTATACAAAATCAGAGGCCATGAATGTATCAGCTCCGACCAAGCAAATCCACCTGCTGAAAACGAAAACCCCTTTCATATGGCAAACATCTCACTTGTCCTACCTGGGAATTAAGATTCCTTGTAGAATGGATGAGCTTTTCCGGCTGAACTTTGCTGCACTACTGAACGATGCTCAACAACAGCTGCACACACTGAGAATTCCATATATTTCATGGATGGGCCGGAAAAATCTGTTAAAAGCATTTATTATGCCCAAGATACTGTACGCCATGCAGATGCTGCCTGTCTTTCTTCCCTCCTCCTTCTTTACACAAATTAGAAGGCTCTTCAGCACCTTTCTTTGGGGGGGAGGGGGGCGAGACTGGCACATCGCACGCTGATTCTGAGAAGGGATCAGGGAGGTATGGCACTTCCTGACGCTCAGCTATACTATAAGGCCATCCACCTGAAGAGGTGGCTACACCTCCACGCCCCCTGGTCTCATATCCTGGGTAAGGAGCTTGAGATAGCCCAGCTCGACAAAAAGCAGAGAGCGGGGTTATGGGGTCTGAACTCATCCTCACTTCACTCACATGTGCTGCTTAAAGGCACAGCGGCCGTTATCAAACAACTGAACAAGGACAAAGGCTTGCTGCATACTCTCTCACCGCTGATGCCGGCCGACCTTGCTCCATTTATTGTGAGGCCCTCTGCTGACACTGTATCACCTGTGTGGAATAAACTACGCAACTACACTGTCACAGAGTTCTTAGATGGGGCATCAGGTGCTCTCCCTGCTCATCACCCCCTAAACCACACTTTATATTCTAGCAACTTCCTGGATACCATAGAATATAACTCGGTCAGCAAACCATTATTAGCTTCTAGAGTGCCCACTCCGGAAACAACGTGGCTTGAGAAGTTGCTACACTTAAAATCCCCCCCTAGTAAAATAATATCTAGGCTATATCTGGCTCTTAATATCCAGCCTGCTATGGGAGTCCCACAGTATCTGAAAACCTGGGCATCTGAGCTCAATTTAGAATTTTCGGAAACAGACATTCTACGCATACATGCTCATTCTCACGGGTTCTCAAGGTGTGTGAAAGTGCAAGAGCACTCATACAAAGTGATGACCCAGTGGTATCAGACCCCCAAACAATTGTTTGTGAAAGGTCTTAGTCAGTCTGACACGTGCTGGAGGTGTAAGGAGGCGTCGGGGACACAAACACACATATTCTGGTCCTGTCCAAAGCTCCGCCAGTATTGGGACGGGGTATCGGCTATGATAAATAAGGTTCTGAATGCTTGTGTGCAGCTATCGCCTGCACTGGTGCTTCTCTGGCTTCCCACACCGACCTTCACACCTTCCAAAAGGAGCTTAGCAACGCATTTGATACAGGCAGCAAGGCTACTCATACCACAGAGATGGCTCAGCGAAGACTCACCGACACTCTCACATTGGGAGCAGAAAGTAGATCAGCTATGCAGATTGGAGGAGCTGGCGGGGTGGGAGGCCAGACAACACGAGAAGTTTCTGAAAGTTTGGGGACCATGGTTGTCATTTCGTAACAATAGAGTGGGTGGCACAGACTCACCGAGCATTAGTGGGGCAAGTTAACCTGACATAACCTGACATAACCTGTGTTCCCCTGTGGTCTCACCGCTATGCCAATCGACATCGATTACGCCTGCTAGTACAAGGTTTAGATCGGAATACTTGAACGAGAAGCGTCATTATTATGCGTGTACAGGAGGGCCTCATTTGGGGCCTGCACACCCCGTTCCCCACCCCCCCCCCCTCCTTCCCTATCCTAGTTTGGGTTTAGACCTGCCTAAGGTTGTTCTTAGTTAGCTGACATAGGGACGGATATGATCTGCACAACCTACACTTAGCAGATATCTATTGAATAAAGTTTTTTCTGCGCCTTTTGCACAGTCAGTCCTTCATTTGATAGCACTAGGTGGTATCTTACAATGTATAATATAGCTTTACAAAGATTTGCGGGTTTTCACCAGAACTGTAAACTTCCAGATGATATACTCAGTGTACATTGTCATGTGTTCACATGTATATGTTGCATTCATCTGCTTTGTATATGCATTCATGTGAGTTGCTGCTACCTTGTATGTGCAAAGGTGGTAAGGGGGCGGATCCCTCCACCCGTTTTTGTTATTGCTCAATAAAAAGAAATTTGACAAAGAATATAACTACTATAATACTGCTCCTGTGTACAAGAATATAACTACTATAATACTGCTCCTATGTACAAGAATATAATTACTATAATACTGCTCATAGGTACAAGAATATAACTACTATAATACTGCTCCTATGTACAAGAATATAACTACTATAATACTGCTCCTATGTACAAGAATATAACTACTATAACACTGCTCCTATGTACAAGAATATAACTACTATAATACTGCTCCTATATACAAGAATATAACTGCTATAATACTGCTCCTATGTACAAGAATATAACTACTATAATACTGCTCCTATGTACAAGAATATAACTACTATAATACTGCTCCTATGTACAAGAATATAACTACTATAATACTGCTCCTATGTACAGGAATATAACTACTGTAATACTGCTCCTATGTACAAGAATATAACTACTATAAAACTGCCTTCTGTGTACAATAATATAGTGTATTCGTAAAATCTCCAGACCATTTAACTTTTTTTTACATTTTGTTGTCGCAGTCTTGTTCAAAAATAAAATAAAATCAGTCCCCCCATCCCATCCTTCTGCCCTCAATTCACATAATGAGAAAGTGAGAACAGAATGTTAGAAATCTTTGATAATTTACTGAAAAGTAAAATCTTGCACTGACATAAGTATTCACCCCCTTTACTCAGTACTAAGTTAAAGCCCCTTTGGCCGCGATTTCAACCTCCAGTCTTCTTGGGGATCAAGCCACAAGATTTCCACACCTGGATTTGGGGATTTTCTGTCATTCTTCTTTGCAGATCCTCTCAGATTGCATGGGGACCATCGGTGGACAGCCATTTTCAGGTCTCTCCAGAGATCTTCCATTGGTTCAGGGCTCTGGCCGTTGTCCCTCAGCCTCTCCTGTGTTGTCTTCGCTATGTAGGGTCATTGTCTTGTTGGAAGGTGAACCTTCGGCGCCATCTAAGGTCCAGAACTCAGGATCAGGGTTCCATTAAGAATATCTCTGTAATTTGCTGCATTCAGCCTTCCCTCCACCATGACTAATCTCCCTGTCCCTCCAGCATGATGCGGCCCCCACCATGCTTCACTGTAGCAATGTTATTGGGCAGGTGAAGGGCAGTGCCTGGTTTCCTCCAGATATAACGCTTACAATTGAGGTCAAAAAGTTCAATCTTGGTTTCATTAGACTGGAAAATCTTGTTTTTCAGTCTAAAAGTCCCTTAGGTGCTTTTTTGTAAGCTCCAGGTGGCTTCCATGTGTCTGAGGAGAGGCTTCTTTCTAGCCACTCTGCCATAAAGCCCAGATTGGTGGAGGCTGCAGTGATGGTTGACCTGGAAGTTTCTAGCTTCTAGGTCCACAAATATAATTACTATAATACTGCCCCCTATGTACAAGAATATAACTACTATAATACTGTCCCCTATGTACAAGAATATAACTACTATAATACTGCCTCCTATGTACAAGAATATAACTACTATAATACTGCCCCCTATGTACAAGAATATAACTACTATAATACTGCCTCCTATGTACAAGAATATAACTACTATAATACTGCCTCCTATGTACAAGAATATAAACTACTATAATACTGCTCCTATGTACAAGAATATAACTACTATAATACTGCCTCCTATGTACAAGAATATAAACTACTATAATACTGCCTCCTATGTACAAGAATATAAACTACTATAATACTGCCTCCTATGTACAAGAATATAACTACTATAATACTGCCTCCTATGTACAAGAATATAACTACTATAATACTGCCTCCTATGTACAAGAATATAAACTACTATAATACTGCTCCTATGTACAAGAATATAACTACTATAATACTGCTCCTATGTACAGTAATATAACTACTATAATACTGCTCCTATGTACAAGAATATAACTACTATAATACTGCCTCCTATGTACAAGAATATAACTACTATAATACTGCTCCTATGTACAGGAATATTACTACTATAATACTGCTCCTATGTACAAGAATATACTACTATAATACTGCTCCTATGTACAAGAATATAACTACTATAATACTGCTCCTATGTACAAGAATATAACTACTATTATACTGCTCCTATGTACAGGAATATAACTACTATAATACTGCTCCTATGTACAAGAATATAACTACTATAATACTGCTCCTATGTACAAGGATATAACCACTATAATACTGCTCCTATGTACAGGAATATAACTACTATAATACTGCCCCTATGTACAAGAATATAACTACTATAATACTGCCTCCTATGTACAAGAATATACAGTCATGTGAAAAAATTAGGACACCCTTTGAAAGCATGTGGTTTTTTGTAACATTTTTAATAAAAGGTTATTTCATCTCCGTTTCAACAATACAGAGAGATTAAAGTAATCCAACTAAACAAAGAAAACTGAAGAAAAGTCTTTTCAAGATCTTCTGTAAATGTCATTCTACAAAAATGCCTATTCTAACTGAGGAAAAAGATAGGACACCCTCACATGTATTCCCTCTTAAATTGGCTCAGATCTCACACAGGTATATCACACCAGGTGCACATAATTAGTAGATCGTTACTCTGCATGTTGAATGAGGCTTGCCCTATTTAAACCTCAGACATTTAGTTTGGTGTGCTCCTGACTGTTGAAGTGAGAGTGAGCACCATGGTGAGAGCAAAAGAGCTGTCAGAGGACTTCAGAAAAAAGATTGTAGCAGCCTATGAGTCTGGGAAGGGATTTAAAAAGATCTCAAAAGATTTTGAAATCAGCCATTCCACTGTCCGGAAGATAGTCTACAAGTGGAGGGCTTTCAAAACAACTGCCAACATGCCCAGGACTGGTCGCCCCAGCAAGTTCACCCCAAGAGCAGACCGCAAGATGCTAAAAGAGGTCTCCAAAAACCCTAAAGTGTCATCTCGAGAACTACAGCAGGCTCTGGCTACTGTTGATGTAGAAGTACATGCCTCTACAATCAGAAAGAGACTGTACAAGTTTAACTTGCATGGGAGGTGTGCAAGGAGGAAACCTTTGCTTTCCAAGAGAAACATCGAGGCCAGACTGACATTTGCCAGAGATAAAGTTGACAAAGACCAGGACTTCTGGAATAATGTTCTTTGGACAGATGAGTCCAAAATTGAATTATTTGGACACAACAGCAGAGGACATGTTTGGCGTAAACCAAACACAGCATTCCAAGAAAAGAACCTCATACCAACTGTGAAGCATGGAGGTGGAAGTGTCATGGTTTGGGGCTGCTTTGCTGCAGCAGGACCTGGTCAGCTCACCATCATAGAATCCACGATGAATTCTACTGTGTATCAGAAGGTGCTTGAAGAACATGTGAGACCATCAGTTAGAAAATTAAAGCTGAAGCGGAACTGGACCATGCAACATGACAATGACCCAAAACATACTAGTAAATCAACCAAAGATTGGCTGAAAAAGAAGAAATGGAGAGTCCTGGAATGGCCAAGTCAAAGTCCAGATTTGAATCCCATTGAGATGCTGTGGGGTGACTTGAAAAGGGCTGTACGTGCAAGAAACCCCTCAAACATCTCACAGCTGAAAAAGTTCTGCATTGAGGAGTGGGGTAAAATTTCCTCAGACCGATGTCGAAGACTGGTAGATGGCTACAAGAACCGTCTCACTGCAGTTATTTCAGCCAAAGGAGGTAACACTCGCTATTAGGGGCAAGGGTGTCCTATCTTTTTCCTCAGTTAGAATAGGCATTTTTGTAGAATGACATTTACAGAAGATCTTGAAAAGACTTTTCTTCAGTTTTCTTTGTTTAGTCGGATTACTTTAATCTCTCTGTATTGTTGAAACTGAGATGAAATAACCTTTTATTAAAAATGTTACAAAAAACCACATGCTTTCAAAGGGTGTCCTAATTTTTTCACATGACTGTACCTACTATAATACTGCTCCTATGTACAAGAATATAACTACTATAATACTGCTCCTATGTACAAGAATATAACTACTATAATACTGCTCCTATGTACAAGAATATAACTACTATAATACTGCTCCTATGTACAAGAATATAACTACTATAATACTGCTCCTATGTACAAGAATATAACTACTATAATACTGCCTCCTATGTACAAGAATATAACTACTATAATACTGCCCCCTATGTACAAGACTATAACTACTATAATACTGCCTCCTGTGTACAAGAATATAACTACTATAATATTGCTTCTACTTTTTATGTATGACAAGCAGAGAGCACTTTTCATTACTGGATTATCTTTTGTACATTGTGAACTCATCAATATTTATTTCCAGCATGAGATCAGAGGATACAGAGCCTCCGTGTATGGAACCTGATTAACATGCATGGAGAATATCTGTGCAGAGCGTAACTTACTGAATACTACATAATGACAGGACGCACTAGCGTGTGGGGTCCATGATGTGGAATTTTCCTTCTTATACCATACGACAGGAATGGACAACTGTATAAGACGACTGCACACATGAGCTGACAATCTACAAAAGGTCAGGGGAGACTTCCAATTTGAGGCTGTGTCCCCACAGTGCCCTGAGGTACCTCTTCCCCAGCAATACACAGCAGGTGGGAGATGTTATCAAACCTGGAGACTAAAATCACCATCCATTTTAATGTTATCCTGAGGTGAGGTGACTTGGGCTCTAAAGGGAAAAGCGTTGGTGATGACTCCATACACAACACCATTAATTTAATGGAACCTGACAAAACCCCAAACATTGCACAAAGCAAATGAGGACACCCTAATAATACCCGTAAGAGCATGACGCATGCGGTGATCATCTATTGTGTTGGTATTATTGAGTCTCATTTTCCAGCTCTACTTCTATACCAACTTCATCCTCTGTTCTCATCCCTTGCCTTGTCCCACCATCACCTTTCCCTCATATTTTAGGCGTTCCTCAGCAGGGGTGTAGCTATAATTTGTGCAGAGGTAGCACGTGCACCTCTGCCCTGGTGCCTGAGGGTATCTGACGGTCCCTCTGAGGCCATTATTATAAGCGGTACATGGAAGTTGAGGCCCAGGAGCTATAGGTCACACTTCTGCTCTTCATATTTCATCCTAACCCCTCCTGATGTTCACCCTTTCCACGTTTCTATGTCCTTTTAGATTTAATATTGAAACCCTTTCAAAAGTTCTCCCGGGCGTGTCATTCTTCTCCCTGGCACGGAGCGCATCCAATCAGCGCGCTTCGCTCTTAGCCAGGGAGAAGACGCTCCAGTTCTCGCGAGATTCGCGAGAACTGGAGCGATTTCATCCATCCGGAGCCGGCGCCATCTCGCGAGAACTGGAGCGTCTTCTACCTGGCTAAGAGCGGAGCGCGCTGATTGGATGCGCTCCGTGCCAGGGAGAATGACACGCCCCCGGGAGAACTTTTGAAGGCCCGCCCAGTTGAGCCGAATGGCTCATTAGCATACAAGGCGCCAAATATTCCGGGGGGCAGCGCGGACAAACGGGGGTACTGATTGAAAAATGAATGACTGAATAAGCAATACCGGGGGCATGTAAGTAAGGCTATATCTTTAGTTTAACTTTCATCTTCAGGTAAAAGGTCCTCTTTAAATTTCATTTTTGCCTTCTCCTCATCTGCTTCTCCTCACATGTAGTCCTCATAACACTTTACATTTCCCAAATACAACCCTATCTACCATATTTCTTGCACCATAAGACGCACCTAGGTTTTAGGAGGAGGAAAATAAGAAAAACATATTCATCAGACCTGAGATTACACCCCTAATATTCATCCGATCCCCAATCTTCATCAGACCTTAGATTATCCTTCATTTTTCAACAGACAGATCAGACCCCCATTCCTCATCAGACCCCAGATCAGACCCCCATTCCTCAGATCAGACCCCATTCCTCATCAGACCCCCATTCCAGATCAGACCTCAGACCCCAATTCCTCACCAGACCCCCAGATGAGATGTTAAATAAATGAACCTCTCTTGCTATAGACGCCGCTACCACTCTCAGATCCTAATGCTAATTCTGTACTCACCACTCCCTGGTCTCCTTCTGCTGGAGCTGCATGCTGTGCTGTGACCTGACGTTGCACAGCGTCAGGTCATAGTGCACACTTACGCCAGCAGATGACCAAGGAACGGTAAGTAGAGCCAACACAAGGAGCGCTATATTCACTGCTCCCTGGTCCTACTGTGCACTAGTGAGCGCTTCCATTGTGGGAGCACTCACTAGTATTCGCTTCATAAGACACAATGCTATTTTGCTCCCACTTTTGGCCAAAAAGTGCTTCTTATGGTGCGCAAAATACGGTAATTCTCAAAGCCCTTACACCCTGGCATCCCATTATCTGATCTTTGCGCCCTCAGAAGGAGTTGTATGCGATTAGAAGAATATGGCTGCTTTCTTCTAAAGACAGCGCCACATCTATGCACTGGTTGCATGTTGTATTGCAGCTCAGCTCCATTGAAGTGAATTGGACTGAGATACAATACCGCATACAACCTGTAGACAGAGGTGGTGCAATTTCTAGAAAACAGACTTAGAAGGCAGTCATGTTGGCGACCTTCAGCGTCCATGACGTCCTCAACACTGGGGCACACCGCCATCCTACTGAAGTGAATTAGCATAGATTATGGACTTGTCGGTAATGCTCATGCCCTTTCGCTCGTGACCCCTGGTCATGTGCAGCACCCGTCTGGCGGGTACATGGCGCAGGGCACTTTTATCCTGACCCCCAGTTGGTGCTTCTCTGACAGGTACGGCAGATTGATGGTATTTGGGAATGTAATCAGCAGCACAAGTCTGTGTTTGTGGAGGGTGGGGAAACAGGAGCTGCGAGAGATAGGGACGCTAATCTCATGTTGATGGGCACTGACGATCAATAGTGGTTTATTTGATTTAAGTAGGTGCAATTTGCACTTTTTTTTATTTTTTATATATATTAACCTTTTCATGACCACGGCGTAGTTATGGCATACATAATATTATAGTTATATAACAACTGTTATTATGTTCAATGCTAAATTTACTGAACATTAAGTGGCCACCTAGGACGCATCACTTTTAAAGGGGTTGTCCCACGAAAAAATATATTCTACATCTTTCAAACCAGCACCCGGATCTGAATACTTTTGTAATTGCATGTAATTATAAACATTGTATAGCCACTGAGTTATAAAAAAAAAAAAATCTGTATAGCGCCACCTGCTTTGTTCCTCCGTCCACCTTAGTAACATCACTGAGGTCGCACATGCTCAGTTCCATCTTTCAACTGCCACAAATCATATCGGACAGTTACAGGGAAAGAGGTGCTACAGAAAGAACACACCTTCTGAGTTGTGATAGGGAGAGAACTGTACTAGAAAAGAAACATGCCCCGTGACAAAGGACACACCCCTTAAGCTGGCAGCTTGAAATTTCTTTATTTTTTGAATTAATCATGGAATAACCCCTTTAAATTAAAGAGCGACCCTTCTCTGTATTCTGCTCATTTCCAAATAATAATCTGAGTCTGGTTGCTATGGAAGCACTCCCTGACAACCTCACCTTGTAGCTGTTAATTAAGCATTGTTTCCATGACCACCTAGACTGTTCAGCTTTATTGTGGTTGCTATGGAAGTGCCTTCTGACAACCTCATCCACAGGTGGTGGCCACCTAGACTTTTCAACGCAATTCTGGTTGCTATGGAAGAGCTTCCTAACAACTTCTGTTAAGCACTGTATCCATAGCAACCAGGCTGCCTTAAACAGTACTCATTTTTTTTTTTTTATTGGCTTACTGTGGTGTAATTCACTATGGGGGTAGATTTATAAAACTGTCTAAATGAAAGTCTGTCTTTGTTGCCCATGGCAACCAATCACAGCGCAGCTTTTATTTTCCAAGAGCGGAATATGAAATGAAAGCTGCACTCTGATTGGTCAGGCATGGGACCCTGTATGGGTTATCATCTATAAATGATGGGCTTCTTACCAACCCCAATAGTTATGATACCTCGGAGCAGGTCTGACCCAATGCCTTTGATCACGCCCTTGGGGGTCTATAGGTTTGAATCCAACCACAGTATCTAGGCGTTTCCAGTTGGGGACATGAAATGGTTAACAGGCAGAGCAGCTATCAGTTTATTACACCAGTGCCATCCACACATGGTGCTCAATCCTTCATCGAGAGTTTACTGGAGGTTTTATCAGTGACCTATATTCCATTTAATGGCCGTGGCTGCAGAATCAAGGGCACTACTGAAGTTACGTCCTCCGGTTTAGACTCTGCATAAAGAAAACTTGTGCCAGCATCAAGAATTAAAGGGTTCTTCCAACTCATCTATATGCTCCATTAGAACATATCTATTTCACTGCTCCACTCACCCTGCCCAGTGGCCCGAACCCATTGTCCTTTTCCAGGCGGTCCAGGCAGCAGGGTCCACACAGGCTCACTACCGCCAGCTATTAAAGAGCCAACATGCATGTCCTTATCTTCACCAGCCAATGGCTAGAAGTCTTGATACAGTTAAGGCACCTTACCATGTGGGAACCTGCCTGAGCAACAGCTTCATTAGCTTGCTAAGTTCCCTGATCTGCTGTCTGCCCGTGTACTGAACTCTGCCTGTTTACTGTTCTCTGACCCTCTGCTGCCTGACCTCCATATTGACCCTTCAGTGCCTGACCAGACCTGTGCCTGTTACCTGTATTGATTTAAGGCTGCCTGGCCTGACCTCGAACTGTTAGCCTGTAAAGTTTCCTGATCTGCTGTCGGCCCATGTAATGAACCCTGCCCGTTTACTGTTCTCTGACCTTCTGCTGCCTGGCCTGACCTCCATATTGACCCTTCACTGCCTGACTAGACCTGTGCCTATTACCTGTATTGACTTTAGGCTGCCTGCCCTGACCTCGAACTGTTAGCCTGTAAAGTTCCCTGATCTTCTGTCTGCCCATGTACTGAACCCTGCCTGTTTACTGTTCTCTGACCTTCTGCTGCCTGAGCTCCATATTAACCCTTCACTGCCTTCCCAGACCTGTGCCTGTTACCTGTATTGATTCTGCCCTGACCTTGAACTGTCCCTGACTACATATTCTGCCTGACACCTGGTGTCGCCGACCTCCGTGGGTTAGCTATTAACCACACAGACACAACTCCAGGAGGTAGCGGCCTGGTGGTTCCCCTGCAGAAAAGTCCTGATCCCTATATAGGGGTTAAAGGGTGAAAACCAGGGAACTGCCAGCATAACGCCTGTAGAATTAGCCCCAAATCTATTGGTTAACACACTCACTGCCTTAAAGTGTAACTGTCATATTTTTTTTATTTGCTAGTTTACTAGAGCTAGGCATGTATACCTGAGTTAGTCTGTCAATGATTGTCAAAAGATCTGTAATTACCTTATAATAGCTTTCATTAATGTCCTCTGTCCCTTTCCACTGCTCTCTTAGAAGACCGTTGCCAGGGCTAGTCTGTCTTCCTTTTAGTATAAACAGAAGACAGAGGGGCGGTCCTTCACACTGCATGCCTGCATTAGGCTTAAAGAGGACCTTTCACTACTTTACAAATGAAAAACTAACTATACCTGTGGGCAGAGCGGCGCCCAGGGGTCCCCCTGCACTTACTAGTAAGTCTGGGCGCCGCTCCGTTCGCCCGGTATAGGCTCCGGTGTCTCAGCTCCGTCTGACTGATTTCTTGTAGGAGGCGTGTCCCTTGCTGCACTGCTGGCCAATCGCAGCGCACAGCTCATAGCCTGGCTATGAGCTGTGCGCTGCGATTGGCCAGCAGTGCAGCAAGGGACACGCCTCCTACAAGAAATCAGTCAGAGGGAGCGCAGACACCGGAGCCTATACCGGGCGAACGGAGCGGCGCCCAGACTTACTAGTAAGTGCAGGGGGACCCCTGGGCGCCGCTCTGCCCACAGGTATAGTTAGTTTTTCATTTGTAGAGTAGTGAAAGGTCCTCTTTAAGTGAGGAGGGGTATCTCTCAGGAATCCAATCTGATTGGCTGGCAGGGAGCTGCTGGCTACAGCAAGTGTGTTTGGGAAGTGAGGGAAAGCAGTTTTGGCCTCAGAACTGGCAGAGGAGCCATCTTGAGAAGGTTTTCATATTTTAAATGTTTAAACAGCCGTAACTAAGGGAAAAACTCAAGGAAAACAGTGGTATGTGAAGAAACTAAAGATTGCTTTATGCATAATGCTGCTGCAGCAGTAACATATGCCAAAGTTGATTTTTTGATGAAAACATGAGTTACTCTTTAACAATATAGATATCATAAAGCCCTGAGACCCCCTTGTCTGTTAGCCAGAGCAAAGCTGGAAGTGGCACTATAAAAGGGCACCATAGCTGAGGATATATATGGCTTATAGTACTATAGCTGGTGGGTAACAGGCACTACTGTGGTTGGCTCTATTTTATGGGCACTAATACGCTCCATGAGCAAATATATGGACACCACTAGAGCTGGCGGCACTGTTTGGGGACTCCTGCGTGATTGAAGCTATGGTGCTGACAGTACCAGAGACTGGTACTTGGTCAATTCCATACAAAGAAACATTCAAAACAGTTTTAGTTTGTGGTGGAAGGGCACCAACCCCAAATTTTCGCCCTGGGAGAAAAAAAACTTAGCTTTGTCCTTGCCATATACCCAAATATTATAATGCTGACCAACCAACCGAGAGGGCATCCAATTCCCAAAATTCATCCTTTTTCATTTCCGCTGGTTCAATAAAATTAATCAGAATCTGATTCATGTGGGAGATGATGCTCAGGACAGGTAAACATACCTCAAATAGTATACCCCCCCCCCCCCTTCCTTTTTTTTGGAAAGACGTGATAGACTGAGGTTAAATTCCCTCCCTGGACTTGGAACTGACGTCAGCTCCATCTGTACCTGAAACCCAACACTACCTGACAGAGGCGGCCCGCTCAATGGTTCTCTACTTATGAATCTGAAACAGGGCCAGGTGCAGGGTTACGATCTGCGCACAAGTCCAGTGATGTAACAGTTCCCTATTCATACCATCCCCAGCGTGCGCTTTACTAAGGCCAGCTATCAAACCTGAGACAGTCACACTTTACCAAAATATATCGTAGGTGTTTGGTTCAGATAATCCATTTCATATACGCAAAAATTAGGAAAGTGGATATTGATAATGGATGAAGTCCCCACTCATGACCTCAGAGTAGAAAGAGGGCCCATGAAGATCACCTCTCATTCTGGAGGAATCAACACGTCATTTACTCGACATGTAAAAGGTGTAATGCATAATTTCTCCTGGGGGGGTGCTGTAGGGTAATTGATTCGTTTTCTCTACAAATTAGAGCTGAGCGACTAGATTGCTTGTCCATAGTGAATACCTCCTTGGACAACTGGTATATAACTTCCCAAGATAAGTTATTTTGATTGGTGGGTCTGATATTCATTACATTATCTTGTGACGGGTCTCATTATTTAAATGTTCTTCACAAGGTAACGTTCACAAAGAAAAAAAAAAAAAACTCTTGTAAAACTGACCACAACTGTGATAAGCCAGCCGCAGTGACATATTAAGAGCAAGCATCTGCCAGAGCAAGCGGCACGATATAAATAAACCACACCGATTCACATGAATAGGGCGTTTTATGGCGGCACATGACTTCCTATCTGCTACACCCATAATATCAGTCTCATATCGCCCTATTGTTGTCCTGGTTTGTTTTCTCCCAAGACAGATATTGCAGAAAATGAAGTAGTAAAAGTCCTTGTATTCTAGTCGTCTGTTTTCAGGAAGCAGATGCTGGGTGACCACCACTGGTGGCAGCCATGACAGGTCCCACCTTAATCAGTAATTAGAATTCCACCATTTTTTACATTCATACGACAGCGGTGTGACAATCGTTTTTTATTTCATCCAGTTTTTATAGACCGACAGCCCCCATACAGTTGAAGGGGACTGTTTTTTTAAACAACTGTTTCTCAGAAAGGAATCAGTGAAAAAAAATAACTGCCTTTAAAAACTGATAAACTGTCAGTTTTTCATGGCCATTTTGCATCTATTTCCTGGCATTCGATCAGATTTTAAAATATATATATAAAAGACCCCTCTTAGTGTCACCCAGTATATAAAAGGCCCTTAAAGGGGTTATCCTGGAAAAGATAATGATGCCTTATCCTCAGGATAGGTCATCATTCTCACATCTGTGGGGGGGTCTAAGTCCTGGCACCTCAGCCATTTTAGGGAGCCACAGCTTGGGTGAGCGACGCAGGCTCCCAGCAGCTTTCCGAGCACAGTGCCGTACATCGTATAGTGGCACTGCTTGGTATTGCAGCTCTGCTCCATTGACCTGAATGGGGCTGAGTCGCAACTAGGCCGTGTGACCGATGTACGTGATGTGTCTGGTCTAGGAAGAGGCCGCGGCGCTCAAGGCCTCTTCTTGCAGCTGATTGGCAGGTTTCCCCTTCGTTATTTATCCAGGCACTGTGACGTTATGTCTGGAACTGAAGGTCAGCGGGAACCACTACTGGTAGTTTGAAATTTTCTATAATCCGGCAATTTGAGGATTTCACAAGACTTTCCAAATACAGCTTTATGCCCCATTGCTACGGACACATTGCAACCAGAACCCTGCCAATATTGACCCAAGTACCTTCATAGAATAGGATGGTCGACTCTCATCAGATTTCAGATACGGGATTGTGGCTTTCTCCCAACCACTGGGGAAACTCAGGTGCTCAGTTTACAGACATTAGAGACCAACTGGGGTAAGATGGAGTCTTGTGAGGGCACAGCGAGACCTTACCGCCATACAAAACCCTGATGTTTGCGTGGTAACATACAAAGAGGCGCAGCTTCCCAGGTGGGAGATAAGACAGAGCTTACGGGAAAGGTGAGAGCGGAGCAATCCTATTTATAGGTAATTGATTATTTATGGCCCTAACGAGAAATAATCTCTATTCATTAAGAGATTTCTCGGCAACACCGAGCCCTCAGCACAAACTGAGCAATGGCAGATCAGATAAAGGGAAGATACTAAGCAGAAGGCTTAGCGTAAGTGCTGGGGCAGGTGACATGGAAAGCTCGCCCCGGGATGACCAGAAGCCTTCCGCTGAGTCCAAGGATTAGGCGAGACTCGGGGCTGTGTACGGAGGAAACGCTATTTATGATATACCGTTTTGGGCCTATGGAAGTGTGAAAGCCTCAGAGGTGCTCAATGTCAGGCAGCAGCTGCAAAAGCCATTAAAGGGAACCTGTCACCGGGATTTTGTGTAGAGAGCTGAGGACATGGGTTGCTTGATGGCCACTAGCACATCCACAATATCCAGTCCCCATAGCTCTGTGTGCTTTTGTGTAAAAAAAATTATATAAAATCGGCCTCATCTCAGGTTAATTTGCATATATATCAACTCGGTTTTTTTAACACAATAAAAGCACACAGAGCTATGGGGACTGGATATTGCAGATGTGCTAGCGGCTATCTAGCAACCCATGTCCTCAGCTCTATACACAAAATCCCGGTGACAGGTTCCCTTTAAAGGTGTGTTCCATTTGTTTGAAGTTATCCCCTATCCACAGGGGTTCCAGCGGTAGCCCAATACCTCCTGCAGCCCCCCTAAAAAGAACGGCGTGGCCACTCCATTAATTTATTTGGAAATTCCGGAGATAGCTGACGGCACACAGTCGCACAGCAGCCACCCCTCCATTCACCCCTATGGGGCTTCCGAAAATATCCAAGCCCAAGAGCGGTGAATAGAGGGTAGCCACGCATGCGCGGCTTGCTTTCTGTTCACGTCAGGATCCCTAGGGTGGGACCCGCACCTATCTGACATTTATGGCATATACTAGCAACATACTATCAATGTCACTGATGGGAATACCCCTTTAAAGAGGTCGTGCCATGAAAAATATTTTACCGTTTTCAAACCAGCACCTGGCTCTGAATACTTTTGTAATTGCATGTAATTAAAAATGTAGTATGGCCACTGAGTTATTCAATAAACTGTCTGTATAGCGCCACCTGCTGGTTGTTCTTTAGCTTGTTTCTTGTCCCCCTCACTGAGGTGGTCGCACACGCTCAGTTAAATAAATCTTTAACGGTCACCAGCCATATCTTCTGTTAGAAGCTGTGACAGTTAGGGCTCATGCACGACCGTATGTATTTTTCGGTCCGGAAAAAAAAAAAATTGATGACAACCGTGTTACATCTGTATTTTTTGCAGATTCATTGTAACGATGCCTGTCCTTGTCCACAAAATGGATAAGAATAGGACATGTTCTATTTTGTTTGCGGAACGGACTTGCGAACATAAGGATACGGAGTGCACGCCGAGTCATTTCCGTTTTTTGTGGCCCCATTGAAATGACTGGTTCCGCATAAAAGGCCGCACAAATAGCAGAACGGACAAAAATATGTTCGTGTGCATGAGCCCTTACTGGGAGAGAGCTACAGCAGAAAGGACACGCTCTTTAAGAAAGAAAATGCAACCCCAAGCTGTGATAGGCTTGAAAGCTACAGCAGAACCCCCCCTCCCTCCCCCTGAACTGCCAGGCTGAAATACATCTAGCAGGAACAACTGGAGCAATGAATGGAGACCTCTGGATCCATGTGAGGTACAGGGCTGGTTCTAGCTTAGAAAGAGATTCTCATGTGCTTTAAAGGCCCAAACTAGGCTAGTCACTAAGGGGTTAAAGGGTTGTTCCCATCTTGACATTGCAGCATGTCCATATTTTTGGCACATCCGATAGGTGTTGGTCCTATGTCGGGGATCCCCACCTATTTTGAGAACAGCTCCCATCTCACAGCCACAATGAATGGAGGGGTGGTGGCGCCTGCGCAGCTCTCTCCGCTCACTTCTAAGGGAGTTCTCATAGAAGTGAACGGAGAGAGAGACATAAATGTCCAGGTGAGAATAACCCTTTAAAAAATTGCTCTGCCCACTTTTTTGTCATCACGTTACTAAAAGTTGTCTGTAATGTTAAAGGGTTTGTACACTTTGATAGAAAAGTCCACTGCGATGAGCTGATCACAGGCTCCTGCTGCTGGAAACCCCAGAAAACCGCAGGGGGAAGAATCTAGCACCAAGCAGTCAACTTCGCAGCAGCGCCACCACAGGAGAAATGAAACATTGCACAGATTCCATCGATATCAGTGGGATGTCGGGTCCTCCGGGGGGGTGGACGCACCTTGAAGCTGCTCTCCACTATGGCTCATATAATAGATAAGGATCCTGAATGTCGGTCCCTCCTCTAGTAACTCAGAATTCACGAATACGGCATTTGAAAGTAGGATTTCTTAATCAACCCCTTTAAGGCCCGATACCTTAGGAGTCCTAACCTGTTTGACAAGCAGGACCTATTTACTAATCATAGAACAATACACCAAAAGGAATATAATGTTCTCAGTGAAAATCCTGGCCAAGACATGAAAGTACAGGGAACAAACAGCCTATAAATCCTTGTCACATCACGAGAACTCTGCATGTTCCTTACCTGATGGCAGAACCTCTGAAATCTCAGACTCCTCTAGTGAACTCGGCAGGTCTGCAGCCTGATGGTATGCTGGGACCTGTGGTTCAACAGCCAGCGAGCCACAGGTTACAACTCACTGCATCAGAAAATGTATTAGCTGTTCTCCAGCTGCTGATAAACTACGACTCCCAGCTTCAGGTTACCTGGTCATGCTGAGAGTTGTGGTTTACTACAGATGGGAAGCCCAGGTTGGACACCACTCCTTAAAGGAAAACTCTGACCGGAAGACAAAATGCTTCTTGCCAGGTTCCACTTCAAAACCAATCTTAGAATCTGATATCTATGATGGGTCCCTGCTCCCTTGCTCTCCCGCCTCGCTCAGTTTCCCTGCAGTCAATATATGCTTTGATGCTGCTGCAGCCAATGACTGGTTGCAGTGGTGAGCTGCCCCTCTGATGTCACGTCAATTGGTCGTGTGACACAAGGCAGGTCACCGCTGCGGTGGCTTCAGAGTGGATGTTGGCAGCGGTGGACCTGAGGGAGGCAGCAGGGGAGCAAAGGAGCGGGTACCCAGCGCAAGAGCAAGTAAGCATGGTTGCCTTTGCAGTTCTAGCCAGGAAGGTAAACAGTCCCTTTAAATGCATTGTCTGGAAATTACATATTGATGACCTATCCTCCAGTCATCAATATATGATTGGTGGGGGTTCGACTCCTGGCAACCCCTCTGATCAGCTCTATGAAAGGGCTACAGTGCTCCGACCAGCGCTGCGGCCTCCACGGTTTACTACTGTACAATGTATAGTAGCCGTGCTTGGTATTGCAGCCCAGGCCCATTCACTTGAATGGGACTGATCTGCACAAGGGACATGTGACTGATGGACGTGAAGTCAGAGGCCAAGGTGCTCATCTGAGCGCTGCGGCTTCTGCAAACTCTGATCGTTGTGGGTGCCGGGAATCACCTCCCCCATTGATCAGACCTATCCAGAGGCATCAATATTTAAATCCCCCCCAAAAAAACTTTAACCCAAAAAGCTATTATTTTGAAGGTAAAGGAACAGCCAATGCCATCGTACGATGCGAAGACCACATCATGGCTTCCTAGACCCCTGCAAGTACGAAACGACAACAGAAGGGGAATTATACAGTTAGCTGCAGTCATACCTGATTTTTTTTACCTGGACATCTCTCGTATCTCCAGCATGGTAAATGGGAAAACATAAGCAGATTCTTATCCCTTCACCTCTACCCTTTCAGGGCTTGTGCGGGTATCACGTGTGGTTCGGATTATGCACAAAAATAAGGTTGTATAATATAAAGCCTGTCCGGAAAAGCAACACATAAGCTGACATTTACAATAAAATGAAAGGAACATTGTGTCATCATGAAGTCGAAATCCACCCACACAGGGAAGTCATTACTCGGAAGCCATAAATTATCACTTGCCACTAATCACTTGTTATTTGTACACGGAGGCCGGGTGCTGCTGTATATACAGACACCTTCAGCTGTGTGCTACCATGCTCCTCTGGCTGGTATAGTCCCACAAAACAACACTTATGTAAGAACGGGCAATGTCTGCCATGTTGACAGTTTATTTAAGTGGTCACGGATGTCTGATCACCTACCTACAAAAACATGCACCTTCAGAGATGCTAAACGTGGGGTCTGATGGTGGAATATGACAACCTGACCACGTCTTGCTCCAGCGAATGGTTGAAGAGTATCGGGAGCTATAACCGCAGCATCCAGCTGACTGCATGTAGAAAGGGTTGACAAAAATATCCTTCTCCGTGTCCCCCTCAGCACCGCTGCTAATCTGTGCTATGCTGGGTGGGCACATGATCCATTTCATGGCTGCTTTCCTCCTTACAACTCACAAAACCCTGCACATGTACTCTGTATGTCTTTCACACCCCCCTTCCCTTCCCCTCCCCAAAATTACCACTAGTCAGTCTCCTTCCCACTCTAGCAGCTGTAAATATAATCCTGATTAAGCTCCCCAGTCAGTCACCTTTCACTTCTGGTGGCAACATATATATTCCACACTAAGTTCCCAAGTCTGTCTCTTTCCCCTCAGGCAGCTGTAAATATATTCCCTAGCAAGTTCCCTAGTCAAGTCTCCTTCCCCCTCTGTCACTTTAATGCCAGTTAAAGAGGACCTGTCACCGCTCCTGACATGCCTGTTTTAATAGCTTCATGCATTCCCCATGTAATAACAATTCTGGAGCATCTATTCTTATTACTCTATGTTGTGCCATTCCTATAGTATTCCTACTAGAAGTTATAAATGAATTGCTAGCAGTCTGCAGTAAGGGTACAGAGGGGCGGTAACCAGTTAGAGGTGTGTACCTGCACAGAGTCACTCTATCCAATCAGTGCTGCCAGACTAAGCAGGCACCCCCCCCCCAACTTGTTACCGCCCCTCTGTACCCTTACTGCAGACTGCTAGCAATTCATTTATAACTTCTAGTAGGAATACTATAGGAATGGCACAACATAGAGTCATAAGAATAGATGGTCCAGAACTTTTATAACATGGGGAATGCATGAAGCTATTAAAACAGGCATGTGAGGAGTGGTGACAGGTCCTCTTTAAGCTCTCCAGTCAGTCACTTCCCTTCCCCCTATGGCAGCTGTAAATATAATCCTGATTAAGATCCCCAGGCAGTTGCCTTTCCCTTCTGGTAGACATAAATATATTCCACTTTAAATTCCCAAATCTGTCACATTGGAAGCTATAAATATAGTCCCAGCAAGTTTCCTAGTGAAGTATCCTTCCCCCTCTTGTAAATATAATCCCGATTTAACCTTCTCAGTCAGTCACCTTCCCCCTCTGGCAGCTGTAAATATAATCCAATTAAGTTCCCAATCAGTCACCTTTTCCCTCTGACAGTCAAAAATAAATAGTCCCCATTAAAGGGAACCTGTCACCGGGATTTTGGGTATAGAGCTGAGGACATGGGTTGCTAGATGGCCGCTGGCACATCCACAATACCCAGTCCCCATAGCTCTGTGTGCTTTTATTGTGTAAAATAAATATTTGATACACATGCAAATTAACCTGAGACGAGTCCTGTACATGAGATGAGTCAGGGACAGGACTCATTTCAGGTTAATTTGCATATGTATTAAATCGTTGTTTTTTTTTTTTACACAATAAAAGCACACAGAGCTATGGGGACTGGGTATTGCGGATGTGCTAGCGGCCATCTAGCAACCCATGTCCTCAGCTCTATGCACAAAATCCCGGTGACAGGTTCCCTTTAAGTTTCCCTGCATATAGATAATACATGTACCATGGAGTCTGGCGCACTACAATTCAGTCCAGAAGCAGTCTTCTCAGCTGTGCTGTATACTGCCATGTTTCTGCACAGGCGCTTCCATCTTCCCTGTCAAGCAGCATACAAGCAATTTTTATAAGCTGCTGTTTAGTGAACAGAGGCTCACTATGCCGAGAACAGGAATTGTTATCCGGCAGTGGGGAAAGTGACTAAGCATGGCCACCAGCATTCAGCTCAGGACCGGATGTGCACATTGCTATATAGTTTGAACACCAGGTGGCGCCATATTATGTAAGTAAATGTCATGATTCTTCACTGGATCAGTGTTTTTAATGCATGTAAATTGAAAACACTGCTATTTTTTCATGATCTATACAATAAATAAAATTCACTGGCAGAATAACTTCTGTAAGTGCCAAGAACATGAAAAAAAATGTAAGCAATACAGAGGGCGAGTATTTATTGCAATGGAAGGTCAGTGTTGTACTACAGACCAGTGGTTTCTAGACCTTACTTTGTCAGAAAGGGAGTAGCAATGTTTGCGATTGGATCCCAGGATAATCCGTGCCGAGCGGGACTGCTGCCAGATAGTGAAGAGGGTAAAGAAGGGGCCTTGATAAATACATAGTGTTAAAGGGGAACTCTTGGCCGGTGGAATGCAGGATATGTTAATATATACATGTACAAAATAATAAAAAATAAATGAAACCAGCTCTGAGGGACAGACACTCCTGTCTAAATCTGCGTCAGAGGAAGGAACTTTTGGTAGTAACTCTTGGTGACGTCAATCATGAGTTCCTGCGTGCATTCTGGGAGCTCTCCTGAGAACAGTCCTAAAGGGGTAAAAAGACAAAAGGAGCAGAAATCAGACAAAATAAAAGTCCAGAATAAGTTTTTTATATATATATATATATATATATATATATAATTTATAGTTAATAATAAAGATCCACTAATAAGAGATTTACACATTAGACGTATATTGGCCGCACCAGCCGATTTCAGCAGGGCTGGCTGATTTTTAAAGGTGTACGGGGGTCTCCCAGTGGCAGATGTTGAGGGAGGTATGGATTGGTGTTTTGGACATGCTCCTTACAACATAATTCTGTTGTTTGACCAGAGGAGTCTGGCAGATGCTATATCCCCTTTTCCACTCAGAACACATGTATACTTGGCCGAGCATGGTGTGCACGTGTACGCGTGGGTCGAGCGAGAGAGCAATCCGTTCAACAGCTATCTTATGTGTATGGCCAGCCTAGGAAACAGGGGTTATCCAACGTTCTCCACCTGAAGATAAAGGCCAGAGTCAAGACAGTTAAAGGGGTTGTTCAATGTTGACTCGTTCTTTTCTAAATGACACCCCCCACCCCGCCAGATCCGTGAAGGAAGTATACTTCCTGCTCCCCGCAGCTGGTTCAGTGGCTCCCTGACTGTCATTGCATGTATACTTCCTGCATGGGCAGGGTCATGTATGCCACTGCAGCCAATGACTGGCCTCTGTGGTGACGTGTCTCCAAGCGGTACTACTTAGGGACTTGTCATGCATGCAGGAAGTTTACATGCAGGGGACCAAAAGTTTGGTGAAAACAGTCTGGAAGACACAGAACCATCACTGAGTGGCGGGTAAGTATACTTCCCTTCACAGGTCTGGGACGTGGAATTTAAAATACCAAGTCAACAATGGACAACTCCTTTAAATCTCTTGACCATGGCCTTTATCTTCATGTGGGAGAGGAACCCCCCTCACTGCAGTTCTTGGTTGTTGAGTGGTCTCAGTCACTGGCTGCTTTACCTCAACCTTTGAAGTCACCGTGGAACCATAGCCTAAATCTCAACCACCACTACTTTCCCCAACAATCTGGACTCACCGGGGCAGCCAGAAAACACGGTAAATGGGGGGACCACCGTCTCAGGGGGCAAAACCGTATTGTCCAATATTTTACAGCAATCCTTCAAGACGCATCTCCGGCCCTGTACGCAATACAAGAATTGATGAGATTGAACCTCAAATTTTGAAACACAGTGTTGAAAGCATTATTTCAAGTGATGTAAAAAATCAAGGGGCCACAAGACTTTAGGACCCCTATCAGGAGGGCTGCTCTCCAGCTGTCAAGACATACTAGGAGTTGTAGCTTTGAAACAGGGGTTGTGCACCCCTGCTTTTAAGGGGTTGAACAGTGTCTAGATATTGAAGACCTATCCTCAGAACAGGCCATCAATATCACATGGGTGGGTGTCCGACACCCTGAGCCTCCACCAAACAGATGTGGAGGGTCGCCATTTATGTGATTGAGAGCTGAACTGCATACACAGTACATGGAGCCTTCTGCTTCTGGCTCCATCCACTGTGGTGCCGTCCGAAAACAGTTGATCTGTGGGGGCGCCGGACCGCCACCAATTTGTATCCTGATGATAGCTCATTAATATCTAGACCAGGGGTAGGCAACCTCCGGCACTCCAGCTGTAGTGAAACTACAAATCCCAGCATGCATACTTACTCTGTTCTTCTCCGAACGCCCATAGAAATGAATGGAGCATGCTGGGAATTGTAGTTTCACAGCAGCGGGAGTGCCGAAAGCTGGTGACCCCTGATCTAGACACTTGAAAACCAAGCAATCAAACTGAGAATTGCAGCCTTTTTACAATGAGTGAGGAGATGCCGCCATGGACCAGTTCCCTTTAAACCCTTGATACTTACGATGACACAGTTCTTCCCTATGTGTACATAGGAGCCTATCTGTGCCGCATTCACCACGCAGTCTTCTTCTATAAAGACATGGTCTCCGATGTGTAGAGGGAAAAAAGCCACCCTGTAGGAGCAAGAAATATTAGGTGTTTACCCCGCCATCTTGCCGAATCACATGTTCCATAATGCATCGCATGGTCCTAGAGCTACAGCGTTTTATGTGTCGCCCTGTGACCACAGAGTCACGAGCTGCTATCATAGCTGGGGGCAGGTATACACCGCTGACCCTCGGTCCAATTATGTGGCACAGTTTTTCCTCCACATAAAGGATCTTTCATTTTGACCCATTTTTCTTCATATGTGAATATAATTGGCATTTAGCGAGGCGGTGGGCTTTTTTACTGGCAAGGAACGGAACAAACTGAAAAGACAGAAGCTCTATTGGCAATTAAAGGGAATTAGAGAACTAAGAATAACACTGTGTAATGGAAGCACAGGGACAGGACACTTAATGGGCAGCAATGGACTATTAATTGGTGGTGTCTCATATATGGGCGCAGGAGTCACGAGAATACACAAACACTTCTACGGGCCAGATCCTGCATCTGCTCATACTTTTGTACATAGGAAGAAGTATTGTAATAATTAGTGCTGGCCGACTCCAGATAGTAAAACTGGCCATACACTTTAAATTCGGCCAAACTTGACGATTCCAGCCGACCATCTAATGTGTACGGGAACCTATCGACTGTCCGTGGAGAGAAGGATCAAGCTTGTTGGACTTCAATATACTTGATCCTTTTGTTCTTTAGAGAGATAAGCAGCTTCCAGAGCAAACACATACCCAGTTGGCTTTTCTATATTGTATTTTTCGCTTTATAAGACGCACTTTTTGTCATCCAAAAGTGGTGGAAATATGACGCGTCTTATAAAGCAAATATTAACGGGCACTATCATTAGTATGCAGGGGGTGTGGAGAGTGTAGCGCTGATGCTGGCTTTACTCATCCGTCCCTGGTCTTCTGGCACTATGACCTGGCGCTGTGCATTATCAGGTCACAGTGCAGCGCCGGCAGAAAACCAGGGAGCGGCGAGTGCAGGAAGAGTGCGCTAGATCTGCAGAGTGGCAGCACCATCTGGAGCAGGAGAGGTTAATTTATATTTTTTATGTCTGATCTGAGGTCTGAGGAAGTTTGAGGCCTGATTGGGGGGGGGGGGGGGGGGGGGGGCGATGTGACGTCTGATAAAGATTGGGGAGTCTAATCTGAGGCTTGATAAAGATTGAGGAGTGGGATCTGAGGATCTGAGGTCTGATAAATATTGAGTCTGATCTGGGGTCTGATAAAGATTGAGGAGTCTAATCTGAGGTCTGAAAGATTGAGGAGTCTGATCTGAGGTCTGATAAAGATTGAGGAGTCTGATCTGAGGTCTGATAAAGATTGAGGAGTCTAATCTGAGGTCTGATACAGATTGAGGAGTCTAATCTGAGGCCTGAAAGATTGAGGAGTCTAATCTGAGGTCTGAAAGATTGAGGAGTCTAATCTGAGGTCTGAAAGATTGAGGAGTCTAATCTGAGGTCTGAAAGATTGAGGAGTCTAATCTGAGGTCTGATAAAGATTGAGGAGTTTTATCTGAGGTCTGATAAAGATTGAGGAGTCTAATCTGAGGTTTGATAAAGATTGGGGGGTCTGATGAAAAATATTTAGTTTTCCTATTTTTCCTCTAAAACCTAGAAGCGTTTTATAAAGCGAAAAATACGGTTTGTGTTTCGTGCCTGTATACAAGCAGAAATAGCACTAGGTTATGTCCGTGCCTCACCCTTTGCTGAACTTCTTGAATGGTGGCCGGATCACGCTTCGACTTTTGATGACGCAGTGTCGTCCCACTCGAACATTCGCCAGGTCTCCTCTTATAATACAGTCGTTCATGACTATCGTCTGCAAAGAGGAAAGAAAGAAGGGCAAGTGAGGACAGTTATTTCAGTCTAAACATTGTACTCCAATGTTATTTATTTGATCCTAAGTCTGCAGGCTTCAGAGCTGAAATCTCCCAGCATCCTTTGGAGGCTACCTGTCTGCACAGACCTTGCACTTGTGATTTTAAATCTAAATTTTGCACCAATACAATAATCTCATGTAAATAAAATTATAGGGGGTCATCCTTCGTGCCCACCTCCCTTCAAACAGCTTATTGGTGGAGGCACCAGGAGCTGAGCCCCTACCAATTTGATAATGACGGACTATCCTAAGGATGAAGGGGATTAAAGGGATTGTCCAAGGACATTTCAATTTGGGGCACGCTCGCTGATCACCTGTTCAAGTGAATGTGGCTGAGCTGAAATACCAAGCACAGCCACTATGCAATGGACGGCGCTGGGCTTGGTAAGCCGAGAGGATGCCGTGGTGCTCACTACATTGCCACATCTTCCTCAAACAGCTGACTAGTGGTGGTGCCTGATGTTGTACCCCCACCGATCTGATATTGGAGACCTATCCAGAGGACAGGTCATCAATATTAAACACAGAAAAGACTCCTTTCATGAATTTACAAAATGACTTTTTATACAGATTATGGGGGCAATTTACTGTGCTGAAATATTCCTAAATTGGGCAAATTTCAGGCGCAGATAGCGGCACAGCGGTTAGCTGCGCTGCTCTCTCCGCTCATGCCAGGTCTAAAATTGTGGGCATGGGTCGGCCTGTTTCATTCACCATTTTCTACACCATTGGAAGATGTCTTCATAACGCATCTTCATAACTTCGTACGATCCACCGCCAGTTTAAGGCTTTAAGACCGGCATCTAAAATGCCGGTCTTAATAATTGTGCCCCTATATCTTTATACAAGCTCTAAAATAGGGATCAGAGGCGGACTAAGGCTGTCCATACACATTAGATAGCATTCAGCCAAGCATGCATGTGCCTTGGACAGTAAGGGGGATGAAAGAGACCTCTGCCAGTGGCTTGTCTACCCAGGGACAAAAGGACTGGACATGCTGAAATCCAACTGCCTGATCCTTTGTCACCGCCAGATATCTGAGAAGCTCTGACAGACGTTCTTCAGAACCTCCTGCTTGAGGTTCTTTTGTTTTGCTTTCGTTTTGTCATCTCGTTTCCCTCTCTCAGCTGTCATCTAGTGGCACTGATTGCATCCCTTTAAATCCCCTCCCATGCTGCATCACTTTGCGGTTTATACAACTTCCTGGATTGTGTGCATGCTGGATGCTGCAACTGACGCTTCTACAGATAAGTCTGTTCCTTTATTTGTGTTTTCCTGTTGGCTTAAACCTAGGTGACCCTGACTCCCTCCGTATTAAGTGTAGGGAGCTAGTGGTCGTGTCCCCTCAATATTATAGGGTGTTCAGGTGTCATACAGTTGAGGCACGAGGGCATGCAATTATTTATCATAGAGATCTTTGCATGGGCTGAGAAGTCAGGGAGAGCGCGAGGGCTTTTACAGGGCTCACCCTTATGTTCCTTAGTTTGGGATCCAGTCAGTCGGATCTTCATTTGTTGTCTTCTAGTTTTCTGCAACACCATCCGTGACATTATAAACCGCCAAAACCGTCTCAAGCATGGATCCGGTTTTACTCTTGACTGAACGAATGCAGGCTCTTTCACTGGAGGTAGCAGATCTCCGTAAAACTGTATCTCAGTTTCAGGTGACCGTTTCTGCTTGCGTTCATGGAATTTGTTCTGAGCCTAAGATCTCGCTCCCGGATACGTTCTCTGGGGGTAGTGAGAATTTTGTTTGTTTTAGAGAGGCTTGCAAACTCCATTTTCGCCTACTTCCCCATTCCTCTGGTGATGAGGAGCAGAGAGTGGGGATCATCATCTCGTTGCTCAGGGATAATGCTCAGTCTTGGGCCTTTTTCGCTGCTGGTGGGGGCACAGTCCCTCCGATCGGTGGATAATTTTTTTGTAGCCCTAGGTCGAGTATATGATGATCTGGATCATATCGCTCTGGCTGAATCTAGACTGCGTCTTTTATGCCAGGGTAAACAGTCCGCAGAGATATACTGCTCAGAATTTCGGAGATGGGCAGCTGATTCTGGTTGGAATGATGCTGCACTCCGAAGTCAATTTTGCAGAGGGATTGAAGGATGCATTTGCATTTAATGAGAGACCTGCCTCCTTGGAGTCTGCCATGTCTCAGGCTGTTCGTTTTTGACAGGCGTCTTAGAGAGAGAGGAGAGATCACTCCTTCCTGTCATATTCAGTCCAAGGACAGTGCGGCGGTCTCATTCAGTGCACAGGGGTCTCAGTCTCTCTCAATCCCTTCTGAGCAGGGGCCCATGCAGCTGGGTTTGCTTGCCTCTAATAATAAATAGAGGATTCAGCTCTCCAAGGAGGGTTTGTTTCTGTTGTGGAGGTACAAATCATTTGGCAAGTTTGCCCCTCTAGAAGATCCAGGGAGAGTTTTGAGGGTAATAAAGAAACAAAAAGAAAGAAATCCTCAAAAAAATTTCCATCTGTTACTATTGGCAAGGTTGATGCGGAAATTGAAGGTTTTCAGTTTGCTTGTAGTTCCCGTTTTGTCCTACCTGTCAGGGTGGCGCTAGAGAGCAAGAACATTTTTTGTGCGATTTTTGTAGATAGTGGAGCAGCTGTCAATCTCATTGATAATCAATTTGCTATAACACATAGTTTCCAGGTATGCACTTTGGGAAAGGACATACCTGTTTTTGCTATTGATTCCACTCCACTTTCTCAAAAATCGTTAAAGAGCATAGTTCACAATATCCGTTTGACTGTGAGTGATGCTCATGTTGAGGATATGTCAGGTTTCGTTCTAAGCGGATTGCCTACTCCTCTAGTGTTGGGGCTACCCTGGCTCACTAAACATAACCCCACCATTGATTGGCAAGTGAGGCAAATAAATGGTTGGAGTGACTTTTGCAGAGAGAATTGCCTCACGAAATCTGTTTCTGAGGTTTCTACTAAGACTGTACCATCTTTTTTCTCTGAATTTTCGGATGTGTTTTCTGAGAGTGGTGTTCAGGAGTTGCCCCCGCACAGGGAGTACGATTGCCCTATTAATCTCATCCCAGGCGCCAAGCTGCCTAAATCTCGTTTATACAATCTCTCCCAACCTGAAAGGGTCGCTATGCGTGCTTATATCTCCGAGAGCCTGAGAAAGGGACAAATCCGACCCTCGAAGTCACCTGTTGCCGCTGGGTTTTTTTTTTTGTTAAGAAAAAAGATGGTTCTTTAAGACCATGTCTGGATTTCAGGGAGCTGAAGAGTATCACTATTCGTGACCCTTATCCGCTTCCTCTGATCCCGGACCTGTTTAACCAGATTGTTGGGGCTAAAGTTTTTTCCAAGTTGGATTTAAGAGGGGCATACAACCTGGTCAGGGTCAGAGAGGGGGACGAATAGAAGACGGCCTTCAATACCCCTGAGGGCCATTTTGAGAATTTGGTTATGCCTTTTGGTTTGATGAATGCTCCAGCCGTCTTCCAACATTTTGTGAACAGCATTTTTTATCATTTAATGGGGAAATTTGCACTGGTGTATCTAGATGACATTTTGATTTTTTCTCCTGATTTCAAAACTCATAAGGAACACTTACGTCAGGTCTTGCTCATACTGCAGGAGAATAAATTGTACGCTAAACTGGAAAAATGTGTTTGCGGTTCCAGAAATTCAATTTCTGGGGTTTCTTCTCTCCGCTTCTGGTTTTCGCATGGACCCCGAGAAGGTCCGCGCTGTGCTTGATTGGGAGCTTCCTGAGAATCAGAGGGCGCTGATGCGCTTTTGGCAATTATTACAGAAAGTTAATTTTGAATTATTCCTCTGTTAAGCCACTCACTGATATCACTAGAAAGGGGGTAGATTTTTCTTCCTGGTCGGTAGAGGCGCGTATGGCCTTTTCTAGTATCAAAGAGAGTTTTGCTTCCGCTCCCATCTTGGTACAACCTAATATCTCTCTGTCCTTCATAGTTGAGGTGGACGCTTCTGAGGTGGGTGTGGGTGCGGTCTTGTCTCAGGGTCCCTCTCCTGCCAAATGGCGACCGTGTGCCTTTTTCTCGAAGAAACTCTCCTCCGCAGAGAGAAATTACGATGTGGGAGATAGGGAGTTGTTGGCCATCAAGTTAGCTTTTGAGGAATGGCGCCATTGGCTAGAGGGAGCCAGACACCCTATTACCGTGTTTACTGACCATAAGAATCTGGCCTACTTGGAGTCAGCCAAGCGTCTGAACCCGAGACAGGCCAGATGGTCTTTGTTCTTTTCAAGGTTTAATTTTGTTGTCACGTTCCGCCCTGGGGTTAAGAATGTGAAGGCGGATGCCCTGTCACGTTGTTTTCCGGGAGGGGGGAACTTTGAAGACCCGGGTCCCATTTTGGCTGAAGGGGTGGTCGTCTCTGCTCTTTATCCTGAATTGGAGGCAGAGGTTCAAGCAGCCCAGGCAGAGGCTCCTGATCTTTGTCCTCCTGGGAGGTTGTTTGTGCCTCTCGCTTTACGACACAAGGTTTTTAAGGAGCACCACGATACTGTCCTTGCTGGGCACCCGGGGGGTAGAGCCACAGTTGATCTCATTGCTCGGAGATTCTGGTGGCCGGCTCTTCGTAAGTCCGTTGAGGGTTTTGTGGCAGCCTGCGAGACCTGCGCTCGTGCCAAGGTCCCTCATTCACGGCCATCAGGTCCCCTTCTCCCGTTACCCATTCCTTCCCGTCCTTGGACACATCTGTCCATGGACTTCATTACGGACCTACCTCGTTCCTCGGGGAAGACTGCGATTCTGGTGGTGGTGGACCGTTTTTGCAAAATGGCGCATTTCATTCCCTTTCCTGGGTTACCCAATGCTAAGACGCTGGCGCAGGCATTTATCGATCACATTGTCAAATTGCACGGTATTCCTTCAGACATAGTCTCTGATAGGGGCACGCAGTTTGTTTCCAGATTCTGGAAGCCTTTCTGTTCTCGCTTGGGGGTTCGGTTGGCATTCTCTTCTGCTTTCCATCCGCAGTCGAATGGCCAGACAGAGCGCGTCAATCAGAATCTGGAGACATATCTGCGCTGTTTTGTGGCGGAGAATCAGGAGGATTGGTGTTCTTTTTTGTCCCTTGCTGAGTTTGCTTTAAATAACCGTCGTCAGGAGTCCTCTGATAAGTCACAATTATTTGGTGCATATGGGTTTCATCCGCAGTTTGGGACATTCTCTGAAGAGGGGTCTTCTGGTTTACCTGATGAGGAGAGATTCTCCTTGTCTTTGTCATCTATTTGGCAAAAGATTCAGGATAATCTAAAGAGCATGAGTGAGAGATATAAGCGTGTGGCGGATAAGAGACGTGTGCCTGGTCCGGACCTGAATGTTGGTGATCTGGTGTGGTTGTCTACTAAGAATATCAAATTGAAGGTTCCCTCCTGGAAGTTGGGTCCTAAGTTTTTTGGGCCTTACAAAATCTTGTCCGTCATCAATCCTGCTGCCTACCGTCTTGATCTTCCTCAGACTTGGAAGATCCATAATGTTTTTCATAAGTCCCTATTAAAACCTTATGTCCAACCCACTGTACCCTCCTCTTTGCCTCCTCCTCCGATTATGGTTGATGGTAATCTTGAATTTCAGGTCTCTAGGATTGTGGATTCTCGTATTGTCCGTGGTTCTCTCCAGTATCTCGTTTATTGGGAGGGTTATGGTCCTGAGGAGAGGATGTGGGTCCCAGTGACGGACATTAAGGCTAATCGTCTCATCAGGGCTTTCCATAGGTCCCATCCTTGAGGTTCTTTTGTTTTGCTTTCGTTTTGTTTTGTAATCTTGTTTCCCTCTCTCAGCTGTCATCTAGTGGCACTGATTGCATCCCTTTAAATCCCCTCCCATGCTGCATCTCTTTGCGGTTTATACAACTTCCTGGATTGTGTGCATGCTGGATGCTGCAACTGATGATTCTACAGATAAGTCTGTTCCTTTATTTATGTTTTCCTGTTGGCTTGAATCTAGGTGACCCTGACTCCCTCCGTATTAAGTGTAGGGAGCCGGTGGTCGTGTCCCCTCACTATTATAGGGTGTTCAGGTGTCATACAGTCGAGGCACGAGGGCATGCAATTATCTATCATAGAGAGCATGGGCTGAGAAGTCAGGGAGAGCGCGAGGGCTTTACAGGGCTCACCCTTATGTTCCTTAGTTTGTGATCAAATCAGTCGGATCTTCATTTGTTGTCTTCTAGTTTTCTGCAACACCATCCGTGACATCCTTCTCTTTCCCGACATTTGCCGTCAGGCCAGAGTCGGGAGGGCCCAATACACATTAGATGGTTGGCCAGTCCTGCTGATACCAGCAAGTTCGGCCGCATGCACCTAATGTGTACGGCCATCTTTATGTATGCACAGCATTTTCAGAAGCCACTTTTATTTATCTGGTGCAGAGTGATAATTGCTAGGTGCAGAGAGCGCTCCCTGGTTTGTCGCGTCTAATTCACTGGATGATCGTGTAAACCTGATAAATGAGGATAAAAGTTTCTGCTGAAAGCTGAAGGGAGCAGCTAATCTCACACTGATTTTCTTCTTTCCATATAATCTGTCAAACTCCTTCCGTAAAGACTACCACAATGAGGCCTGATCACAAGCATGGAGAACCTGCGTGCCCTCGCTCCTGGCCTAGCGTGATCTAAAGCTGGACACAGAAGGGAAACGTGCTTTTTTATAATTTGTGAAAGTTTTTTTTTTCTTCTTTGGGATAAAATTACCTTTTCCGCACTAATATATATATATTTTAAAAAATCATTACAATTTTTTTTTTCCAGTAGGGGCCACTGGGGGGTGCTAACACGAGATAAAGCGGCCGCGTCCTGTTAGCCATATGTCGAGCCTGCCGATCAGCTAATATGTGTATAAAGCCTCCTGGCGGTCACCGAGCTGCAAGGGGGGGATAAGGATGGGATTTCATGTCTGAAAATGGCTTATTACCTACTTGACCGAGCGTGCACGTGTGTGGGGGTGCAGAGGACAGCAGCATGGGCAGGAAACAGCTGTGACCTCTCTGTCCTATTATCTGACTATATTGCTGTGGGTTTTGGCTCAGAACCCTCGTCTATTACCCATACCGGCTTATACATGGACGGCTGGATACTTCAGAGCAGAGGCCGCACTACATTTTTTCCGGAAGAGTAAAAATACTCCTCTTACCATTTTTAGCTGAGGAGGAGTATGAAATTGAGTATACATTACTCGCTGCGCTGTCACCTTGTACTGCAGGTCAATCTTGATGTCCGGGCTGTAGTTTTCCACCACTGAGGAGTCGTCTTAAGCTTCTCTGCCGCCATGTTAGCCGGGGCCCTCGGACACAGCGTACTGCTCCCCGTACTACAGCAACTCTCGTCAATCAGCCCCTCCTCCTTACAGATCCCGGTCCAACCAATTACAAAGCTCCTTGCTGTACGGAGCGTTGCTATTGGTTATTACGGGTACGGGCAGCATTGCTCACTGCACCGATGAATGGCAGGGAAAAGTCTAAGGCACTCGTACAGGCGTTATTGCGACCTCTGCGAGTTGCCCATATGCCTGTTAAGGAGTTACCTTAAGGACACAATCTCTCCAAGCTGATATTTGCATTTTTAATACAATACTGAGTTGTGTTCTTCGACCATTGACCCCTGCTGCATGAAGAGAGGGGGGCAGGCAAGGACTAGGAACAAGTCATTGGGAAATCGCTTCACCTGTAAGTATAAAAAGCCACAAGAACCTAAACCTGACAAGTGTAATTCCTCCCTAACGTCAACTATTGCAGCTTCTGAATTACAGTCTATAGGTAAAGCAACAGCGCCCCCAGATAAACAGGTCATAAAAGGAACTGCAAGGGAAAATGTTTCCCAAAATGAAGTTTAAAAGGGTTTTCCAACCCCTCTGGATAGGTCATCCGTATCTGATCGGTGGGGGTCGAACACCCGGGAACCCCGCCGATCAGCTGTTTGAGAAGGCAGCCTTCTTACAGTTTTTTCCTAGGCCAGTGACGACACATTCATCGGTCACGTGGCCTACGCGCAGCTCAGCCCCAAGTCAATAGGGCTGAGCACGATGCCAAGCACAGCCACTATACAATGTACGGCGCTGTGCTTGGTGAGCAGGGCGAAGGCCGCTGCGCTCACAGCACTGTTGGTGCCCTCTCAAACAGCTGATCGGCGGGGGTCCTGGGTGTTGGCCCCCACCGATAAGATACAGATGACCTATCCAGCCCATTCTGAGAGCTTTTTTTGGTTAAAACTAATGTGAGAAGTCTTGATTTTTTTTGTTTGTCAAGATAATTTTTTTGGCATCATTTATATAATTTTTTTATTTTTTTTTATTCTATTTTTATGATATGGATGCTCCAAAGTACAAGATGAGGCTGTGTTCACATCTGCCTCACAGGCGCTGTCTGGAGCCTGTGTCACATATTCATTTACATTAGGTGAACAGAACAACGTTGCACGGAGCGTGATATATATATATATATATATATATATATATTTATTATTTTTTCCGGCAAACCGATGGACACCTTAGTAGAACCCGACAGACCCCAGTGTAAGGCCTCTTTCACACGTTGTGGTCTTCACAGAACGCCCACGCATCCATTGACTTTAATGAGCATTCACACATCAGTGGTTTTCCATGGTCTGTGGTGGCACCAGAGAAGCATGCACTATTTTGTCCGTGATTAAGGATCCTTCACACTCGATATAGTCTATGGGTCTGTGAAAACCGCGGACACAACGTGGATGCCATCTGTGTTTGGTCCGTGGTTTTCACAGACCATTGGTAGGAGATGCTCTGGAAAGTAATTTTCACGTAAGCAGTGTATGTGGAATATAGTTAACACACAGGGGGCCAAAAACGGAAAAACACGGATGAACCCCTGACCATTTTGTCCCAATTGCCATCATGGACACGGACGTGTGAAAGAGGCCTAAGGCTACTTTCACATCTCCGCATTGGTTTCCAGCGGAGGATCTCAAAACCGGACCAAAACGGTTCCATTTGATTTAATACATCAGGATGCATCAGTTCCGTTAGGATGCGGTTATGTTAAATCAAAAGGGAACAAACCGGATGCGTCACTAAATACGCTGAAAGTCAATGGGTGACTTTATCCCACAGATCATTCCGTGATACCAAATTTTTACAGTATTTTTAATGACTTTTGATCACTTTTATTATTTCTTCCAAGGCTCCAAGGGGGAAGTCATTCTTGCAAAACATTTTTAGATTATTTTTCTCTCCAGCCACTAGGGGGCGTGAACATCCAATCTACTGATCACTTCACTTCTATACTGTGATACAATAGGCCTGTCAGTGTAAAACTGACAGGTAGCCTGTTACTGTATGTGCAGTAAGTAGTACGTATATCACCCACCTTGCCATTGAGGACGATGTTCTGGCTTCCGCATAATACAGACTGACGGCTGACTTTATTTCCGGAGGCCTGAGGACAGAACACACAAGAAGGTTACAGAGTTTTCTTTTATGGCACGTGGTCGTAAATAAGCTTAAACCACGGGTATCCTCAAGGGAGTATCCAGTATGGACGTAACGTATCTAAAACAGGAGGGAATCGAACTGCAGGCAGTTTCCATCTGGTGTGATGGGAGTTCTGGTATCTCAAAACTTGGGAGGGACAGAAGTTGGAGACCACTGCCATACACTGTCTACAATGCTAGGGAATTGTACTGTAAGCAGTTCTCCAATCCACTGTTGTGTTGAAGGGGTTGTCTCACTTCAGCAAACGTAATTTATTATGTAGACACAGGTACTACAAAGCATTTACTAATGTATTGTGATTGTCCATATTGCTGGCTGGATTCATATTTTCCATTACATTATACACTGCTTGTATCCATGGTTATGACCACCCTGCAATCCAGCAGCGGTGGTCGTGCTTGCCCACTATAGGAAAAGCCACCCGCCTATGTGCACTCCCCACGGGTCTGGACACCAGAGAGGCCCTGTCTCTGTACAATCTTGAGATTCTCTAGCAGCAGGCTCTGTATTTTTAATCTGTTCCATCAGGCAGCTCAACTGATGGCTCCTTATCACTGACCTTATAAACACTCATCGTAGGGCTGAAACGATTCATCGATTTAATCGATGTAATCGAGTAAAAAAAAAATACTGCATCGAGGATTCGTTTAGATAACATGACCACGGAGCGCGAGTGAAATGAAGCTTCTCACTCACTGCTCCGCGGCCTCCCGACTGCACCGCGCTGCAGGACCTAGCGTTCACGCATCGTCAGCGCGCTGGCTGACACTGTGTGTGACATCAGGTCCCCAGTGCATGCTGGGATGAAGACCATCTCCTGCGGACTCCATGTGTCGGCGCGCTCTGCACTGAAAGGTAAGTATAAAGTTAGCAGAGGCAGCAGCGGCGGGGCGGGAAATGGTGGCACCTGTGAATTGGCATGGGCTGGGGGAAATGGGGGCACCTGTGATTTGGCATGTATAACGTTATTGGCGGAAGGAGGGGCACTTGTGATTTGGCATGGGGAAATGGGGGCACCTGTGATTTGGCATGTATAAAGTTATTGGTGGGGAGAGGGGTTAATGGGGCACCTGTGATTTGGCACATGGAGGGGCTGATCTGGGGGACATGGTGGATGGCATAAGAGGCACTGGGGAAGTGGGACATCATGGCAATCTGGATGGAGGGGCTGATGGCAGTGCCATCATGGGGGCACTGGGGGTCATGGCATGGAAGGGCTGATCTGATGGCACAGGAGGCACTAGGAAAGGGTGACATTTTTATAAAGCAATACGTTATTTTTTTTTTTAACTGTAGATTTTTATTAGCACATTACGTGTTAATTCAATAATACATAAATAAAGAAAAACAAAGTGATACAGCACAGCTGGTACAGAGCCCACAGTGGACCATTGAGATGTAAAAAGGGCACAGAGACAGCGCATACAGCCGTACAAATACCATGACTGTCTAATAACGTATCACAAAAAAACTCAGGACACGGGATAAGACAACTACAGAACACAAAGGGGAAGGGACGGATGATGGAGAATGGGGGTCTCATGGAGGCCGAGTTCACAGGCTGATCAGGGGGGGCTCCCACTGTCAGACCCCACCTAATACACACTGAGGATAGGCCGGGGAACACATACAAATCATGTGACAACCCCACCCAAAGCCTTTGCAGTATGTAAGCATGGACTACACACATATGTACCAGTATGAGGCATAATTCAGACACCACGGGCCTCCATACATCCCACATACATGACAGTCAGAGGATGATGCAGGCGTGGTCATGGAGGGCGCACAGAACATACATGTACACGGAGGGGGGACGCACCCCCCAGGCCGCCATGTCTGCCCACGCAGGGCTATGTCCCCTCCACGACACTCACAGTCTCTATGTACTCCGACTTGTTATACAGCAGCTCGCTCAGCTCCATGGCTCGGCCGGCGTGACGTCACTTCCGCTCCTGGCGCGCCGGGGTTGGTCACGTGACGCGGTCATGTGACCCCCCCGCCTTGCGGGCTGAGGAGAATGGAGGAGGTGACAGCAGCGGCCGCCGCGTGTGTACGTCCAGGGAGACGGTATATGGGGGCGCCATAGGGTGATTCTGGAGGGGCTCCTGTGTCTGAACTGTGTCCTAGTCAGTCAAAAAAAAAAAAAAAAAGGGGAAAAAAAAACTTTTAAGGAGTTTTCTGGGAAAATTGTGAAATTATTTTTGTCCCCTTAATGCGCAGACGTCCAGCTTTAATAATTATAAATGTATCCCCCGCTGCCATGTCTGCAGGTGAGGCCTTAGCCAATGGGACGTCAGGTGACCTAGGTATGCACGTGCAATCGGCGCTAGATTGGGCGAAGCGGTCACGTGACGCCAAGTAAGACGACAGACGCTTTGTGTGCTTGCTGCCATGGCCGCCGAGGGAGACGTTTTTTAATCGGATCGGCGCCAGCGTCATTTTTAAGACTGTTACAAATTTGTGCGTTGGTAAGAGAATAGTTGTCGAATCCTTATTAATCCCCTTTATGTCCATGAAATGCAATCTGTTATCACCGACCGGGTAAGGCTGGGTTCGCATCACGTTTTATGCCTCCGTTTGATGTATACATAAAAAAAAAAAAAAAGGATCCAAAAACACAGCACAGTTTTTTTTTGTTTTTTTTTAGGCCTCTTTCACACGAGCGTGACGGATTAAGTCAGGATGCGTTCAGTGAAACTCGCACCATTTTGCAAGCAAGTTCAGTCAGTTTTGTCTGCGCCTCTGCGGTTGCGTTTCGTTTTTTTACGCGCGGGTGCAATGCATTTTGATGCGTTTTTCACGCGCGCGATAAAAAAACTGAAGGTTTACAAACAACATCTCTTAGCAACCATCGGTGAAAAACGCATCGCACCTGCACTTGATTGCGGATGTAATGCGTTTTTCACTGAAGCCCTATTTACTTCTATGGGGCCAGGGCTGCGTGAAAAAATATAGAACATGCTGAGTTTTTCACACAACGCAGAACACAGATTCATTGAAATTAATGGGTCAGGATTCAGTTCGGGTGCTATGCGTTCACGTCGCGCTTTGCACCCGCGCGGAAAACTCACTCGCTTACAATGGAACTCTGTGAACGGATGACACTGTATGGCATCAGTCCGAGGCATCCGTTTAACGTATATGTTATAAGGATGCGGAAAAACGTGATCTAAACCCAGCCTAAGTGACGCCTCCTTCACTCGTCGGTGATGACACGGTCAGTGATTTATCCGTGTGAAGGGTCCGCATGTTCATTTTATGCTCTATATGCGTCATCCGTATTCCATGAACGCTGCTCTTTCCAGGGCATATCCTTGCAATGATCCCTGAAAACCACGGACTGTAAGGCCTTATTTACATTTCCGTTCTCCACTTTTTCCACGGAGGAGAAGACGTACCTGTTGATTCTAAAGTATTTGTTCACACGTCAGTGATGCGGACCAAACACGACCATTGAAGCCTATGGGTGACACAATATCATGGATGCCATACGTGTTCTGTCAGTGATTCTTCACAGACAATTGATAGGAGAGGCTGTGGAAATAAATTTTCAGCCTAGCAGTGTCCGTGGAATATGGATGACACGTGGAGAGCAAAACTGCTGCCACCAATGAGGAGAAAGGGGCGGGCGCACTGCGCCACCAATGATAGCAGGACTTTAAATGGGTCTGGACTTTAAGTTACCAGGCTACATAGTGCGGCGCCCAGGGATCTCCCAGCACTTACTATTATTCCTGGGCGCCGCTCCGTTCGCCCGCTGTGCCCCCATTACAGTCTCCTGCTCCGTATGCTAATTATTACTACTATCGGAGCGATGGGCAGGAGACATCAGCTTCTCTCCTGGGCGTTCCTTCTCCCTGGCTGTGACGTTCTGCTCTGTGATTGGACAGCGCTACAGCAGGCAGAAGGAACGCCCAGGAATAATAGTAAGTGCAGGGACATCCCTGGGCGCCGCTCTATGTAGCCTGCTCATGAAAGGTCGCCTTTAACTTTTAATACAGGAGGCAGGTGCCGGCAGCAGAATCGCATAGCCGGCACACTGCCTGTGACGGGGAGCTGCGATCAGCGGCAGTTAACCTCTTAGGTGCGGCACCTGAGGGGTTAACTGCCGCTGATCTGCTCCCAGTACCCGCCTTCTGTATTAAGGGTTAACTATCATTGGTGGTGCAGTGCGCCCGCCCCCCTCAACCTCCCCCCCAGTATTAAAATCATTGGTGGCAGTGGCCACAGGGTCCCCTCCCCCTCATTGGTGGCAGTGGCAGCTTCTGATCGGAGCCCCAGCAGTGTAATCCTGGGGCTCCGATCGGTTACCATGGCAGCCAGGATGCTACTGAAGCCCTGGCTGCCATAGTCGGCTCCCTGCTGCTGTGTGCACAGGGCGACAGGGACAGTGTGAGATCCTATTCAGCCTGATAGAGCTCTATTAGGGTGAATAGGACAAGGGATCAAAAGATCCCAGGTTCTGGGCCCTAAGGGGGAAAAAGTTATTAAATAAACTGTAAAAAATATATAAATCACCCCCTTTCCCAATTTCACATATAAAATATATAAACAGTAAATAAATAAACATATCGCCACGTCTGAAAAGTCCAAACTATTAAAATATTTTAAAAAATCTATGCGGTGAACACCGGAACAGAAAAAATAAAAACAGCGCAAATTTTTATTTTTTCTTGCATGGTATCGAGTATCGCAATACTTTTTTATGGTATTGAAATCGAATCAAAAATTTGGTATCTCAACAACTATACATCCAGGATAATATCCTCTGACCTCACTAGCAGTTTTACTATAAGAGAAAACGCATTGTGTCTCTCAGAACTCTGGAATCAGCCTCACTTATTACATACCGGCTACTGTCCTGATATAACAATGGGGCCGCCAAAAAAAAGCAAAGTGGCGCTGAAAAATTACGAGAATTCGCTAGACAACCAGAGGAAGGTACGCAGTCACCCCTACCACAGCGAAATGTGCACACTAGAGCAAGCACTGTATCGGATCTAACAGCCCCTATAACTTCCTCCGAGGAGGATTAGGAAGAGCTCACTCTTAGGCTACATGCACACGAACGTTGTCTGTTTCCGTGTCCGTTCAGTTTTTTTTGCAGATAGGATGCAGACCCACTTATTTCAATGGGTCTGCAAAAAACGCGGACACAGCACACCGTGTGCTGTCCGCATCAGTATGTTCGTTCCGTTGCCTCGCAAAAAAAAAAAATAGTGCATGTCCTATTTTTTTTCTAGTTTGCGGACAAGGATAGGCATTATTACAATGGGTCCGCAAAAAAAAACGGATGCCATACGGAACGTCATCCGTTTTGTTTTGCGGACCACAAAATACATACGGTCGTGTGCATGTAGCCTTCAAAAGTATCAGCCCAAGTCCTGGAAGCCATTACTGCATGCAAGACATCTCTCACAGGGAAACTGGATGAAGTCAAGATTGATCTGGGACTACTGCGTCAAGACCTACATAACCTGCGAGAAAGAGTTCAACACACTGAAGAGCGTAGATCACGCATAGAAGATACCACCGCCACTGTTCCTAGATCCATATCTGATCTTAATGCCAAAACGGAGCTCTGGAAGCAGAAAGCAGATGACCTAGAAAATAGGCTCCGCAGAAACAACATCAGAATCATCTGCTTACCTGAAAGAGCAGAGGGCCGCACACCGGATGAATTTATAGAAAAATGGATAAAATAACTTTTCCCGGCATATGCGGTAGAAAGGGCTCACAGAGTTCCACCAAACCCCACTGGGGGCCCCATGTTGGCAAGAAATTAAATATGACAATGCCAGGGTCTCCATTTTTCCGGATTTCTCCATGGAATTGCAGAAACAACGTGCCACTTTTATGGATGTCAAGAGACGCCTGAGAGAAGCCAACATCCCTTACTCCATGGGCTACCCTGCAAATCTCAGAGTGGTGGACGGCGACAGAGCGGTCTTCTTTACCTCGCCTGGAGAAGTCTCTGAATGGCTGGCCTTACGAAGAAGATCTCCAAGACGCTGAGGCTGTCGACCTTTTCTAGGGATCGGGCGCCGTTATCAGGCTGGTTTGGCTTAATCGATAAGTGTTAGATACATCTAACTGCAGCTTCTTGATAATTCCTAACTACTGATATAGGGCCCCAATACTTGCGTTTAAATGGTTATACTATTACTGTAGCCGCAGCCTGCATGCTTCTGCCAATTATCGCCGTAGGCAGAGGCATCCTGGTTTCACTGGCTTTAGTCTGGTTTGAGACACTATTCCAGACTTAACTTTACATTTGCCGAAGCATAACGTTAGTGTCACGCCCTGCCCTGTGAGTGATCTGAGAAGATCTGTCAGACTTGCTGCACGTGAATCAATCTGACAGATTGCTTTGTTGTGGCTTTGGGCAGAATCCCACCCCCTCACAGGTTCTGCTCATTAGTTAGTGATGCTATTTATACCTGCCTCTCACTATAGCCCTTGCGGTTTATAGTTTCTCCGGGAGATCTCTGCTGGTGTTTGGTGGATCGCCTGCTCCCAGTTCGTCTTCAGTTAAGTCCTCCTTCTGTTGTTTCTACTGGCTAGGCCTTAGGTAGACACTGATTCCTTCATCTTGTGCAAGAAACCGGTTGTCTTTTCGCCTGCTCCCTAGCTGAGGGTTTGTGTCAGTTGCAGCAGGGCTAGGTTCGAGTGCATGAACACTTCTACCATCGAGATTTGTTCATGTTGGTCGCAGTCAGAGAAAGGCTCAGGGATTGTTAGGAGGTGACCTTTCCCTTTTCCCTAGCTGTGGGGCCTTGCCTGCTGTTTTGTTTAATTTTGTTGTGTTTGGTTTGATTCCCTTCCCTCACCTTCCGTGACATTATAAACCGCCCATACCGTCATTTTTTTTTTCCCTTGCTCTGTGCAAAATGGAAGCTGTTGATACTCTGGTTGATCGCATGCAGGAATTATCTTGGGAGGTAGCAGACCTCCGTAATTTAGTTGCACTGTGTCAGAGATGTCTGGCGCCGCTGGTGGGAACCAGTTCAGCCTTGAACCAAAGGTCGCTCTCCCGGATAGGTTTTTCTGGGGGAAGTGATAACTTTGTTCGGTTCAGGGAGTCTTGTAAATTATATTTACTTCTGCATCTGATTTCATCTGGTGACGAAAAAGAGTGTGGATTATAATTTCTCTGCTAGAAGGTGATGCTCAGTCCTGGGCTTTTTCTCTGCCGATCGGTTTGTAGTCCCTCCGATCGGTGGACAAAGTTTTAAGAGCCCTGGGCCTGATTTATGATGCCCAAACCGGGTCTCTCTCTGTAGTCCGTTCTGTCAGGGGCTGTCTGAGAAACTAAAAGACGCCCCTTGCGTTTCATGAAAATCACGATTCTTTGGAGGCGGCCATGGCTCTAGCCGTAAGGATTCATTGACTTCTGGGGGACACCTTGAAGGCTTTTCTTTCTGGGTCCTTACATTCCAGCATTTCCTATATCATAAAATAAACGCTCGGAGCTGGAATCACAGTGTACCACCCTGGAGCAGCAATATATCCGTCATCCGACTGATGCCAGCAGGACTGTTTGGCTCCAGACGGGCAGACAATACGTAGCAATTGTCAAGGACAAAGCAGATAGGAAACTGTTCTTTATGAAACAGACAGTGTTAGAGCAATCAGTCAGCTAAACTACTAGCTCAGCTAATTTGACACGACTCGCCCTCTTCAGCAATATTAGCATTCAGGAACGCCGCAGGACAAGAACTCTGCACACGGAAAACAATTATTCGTACTTTCACACATTTTTACCAAGACCTATATAGATCCAGTATAACGGCATCTGAAACAGAGACAGCCACATATTTAGAAAGTATATCCCTCCCTAAACTTACTATATCACAAAGTACCCAATTGGACCAACCAATTTCCCTGGAGGAAATAATGCAGGCCATTTCAGATCTTAATAATGGGAAATCTCCTGGCCCAGACGGGTTCCCCAAAGAAGTAGTATATGCCAAGTATGCGGAGGTGTTAGCCCCTCAATTGTTATCCACCTTCCACTCGGCCCTGGAGACGGGGCGCCTGCCCGACTGTTTTATGGAGGCCACTATGATACTTTTACTTAAACCTGATAAAGAACCCCTAGAATGTAGTTCATATAGACCCATAGCACTGCTAAATGTGGATTACAAAATCCGAACCAGAATCTTGGCCACTCGCCTTAATCGGGTAATTCTGTCACTGGTTCACCAAGACCAGATGGGATTTATGCCAGGGAAGTCCACGACTGAGAATATCAGACGGGTTCAGGTGGGTACACAAGTGGGTAATTCCCTGAATGCGGATTTGGCCCTGGCCTCATTAGATGCCGCCAAGGCATTTGACTCCATAGAATGGGCTTATCTAATTGGTTGTCTGCGGGGTTTTGGATCTGGTCCACAGTTCCTCAGATGGATCACTATCCTGTATAGCAGACTACTGATAAATGGGGAATTATCAGAAAGTTCCCCCCTACATAGAGGAACGAGGCAGGGCTGCCCCTTGTCGCCGCTCCTGTTTGCATTGGCGGTTGAGACACTGGCAATTGGGGTGAGGAGTGGTGAAAACATAAATGGAGTGACCATAGGAGAAAGAGAGCTTCGTACAGGACTATATGCGGATGATATGATCCTATATTTGTCCTCACCTGATACATCCCTTCACAATGCAGTGGCTCTGATAAATAAATTTGGGGAGTTCTCGAGCCTCAGAATCAACTGGGAAAAATCAGTCTACATGCCTTAGGGTAGGGCAGAACGGACAGGACCTTGCCATATTGAGCGGCTAAAGATGGTAGACCCTTTCCAGTATCTGGGAGTGACTATCACTAAAAGACATTCTCAGGCCCTGTCACTTAACATTCTCCCCTTAACTAACCACATACGGAGTAAGTTTCAAAGTTCGAAGACACTGCCTATTTCGGTGGCAGGATGCATTACCCTAATTAAAATCATTATATTCCCCAAGGTCTTTTATACGCTTCAGCACGCAGAGGTACATGTACTCAAATCGGTGTTTAAAGAAATAGATTGTATCACTGAGGGCAAGGACCTAAAACGTAACTTTTATTTATAATCACAATTAAAAAAAAATTACAACTTTGATAAAGTATCTTGGTATGTATGATCCCACTTAGTATCTAATGGAAACAACACAGGACGCAGTGGTGCAGGTAATATCAGCCCATGCATTGTGTCACCGTATGACTGTCAAGCAACTGTGATCATGGTCTCATTGATCGGTTTGCTTATAACCCCTCTGTTTCAAACTCAGCATTTCATGAATATATGGTGCATATAATATCAGCCCATGCACTGTTGCATAGTATGAATGCTAAGGGACTGTTACTTATGTTGTATCTATCTGCTGGTTACAACTCTGCCGAATTGTTTTGCCATAAACTCTGTATCTTAGGAGTACATGTGTGTATCACTGGTTCCATTTTTGTGCGCTTTGCCCCTATATAAATGCGCTGATAGTCCATTAAGAGGCCACACACTCTTTCTGTATTGACCAATTTAAGTATTGTCCCCTGATGAACCCTCTGTTGCATTAGGAGGAGGAAACGCGTTGGGACCTGTGAAATTGGGATGCATCTTGTAATAGGGTCTTTTTAAGGACAGTTCAGTCCTAGGTCCGCGGACAGAGTACACCTACCATCAAGGTGTATCTCTGGGCTGAGCAGCTGTGGAGGGAAAGTTTAGGGATAGTTATTCCCTGTATCCCAGTTTCTCAGCCTTTTACCGCCCTTCGTTTACCGTTGATAGCACCAATTAGGATGCTTTATCCAAGTTGTAATTTTATTTTATTGTGATTATAAATAAAAGTTAAGTTTTAGTTCCTTGCCCTCAGTGATGCATTATATACATTAGCAAGGATCAATTGCCAATATACCTTCAGTGATTACTTTAAAGAAATAGATTCCCTGACCAGAGCCTTTATTTGGGGCAGATCCCCAGCTAAACTTAGCTTAGATACGCTAAACGTCCTAAGACAGAGGGAGGTATGGCGCTACCGGGATATTATATTTATTACCTAGCGGGCCAGCTGCGACTCGTTAATGCCTGTATACATCTGAGGACCTGCCCACCTCAGAGTACTTTTTAAAACATTACCTAAACTGCCATACTCTATGGTCAGTCTTGGAGATGCCCCCCCAAATTCCAGAAATTACTATTGCCTTTGCACAAATTCTCTGGAAGGAGAATAAGTCACTGTCCCAATTTACGGAGGTGGTTTCTGACATACCTGTGTGGGTTAACCACTCGCCACCGCAGATGCGAGTGGTTATGGGAGCAGACAGATGGCAACTGGCAAGGGTCAGAACCCTTGCAGTTATATATATATATATATATATATATATATATATATATATATATATATATATATATACACTCACCTAAAGAATTATTAGGAACACCTGTTCTATTTTTCATTAATGCGATTATCTAGTCAACCAATCACATGGCAGTTGCTTCAATGCATGTAGGGTTGTGGTCCTGGTCAAGACAATCTCCTGACCTCCAAACTGTCAGAATGGGAAAGAAAGATGGGCTACAACAGCAGAAGACCCCACCGGGTACTACTCATCTCCACTACAAATAGGAAAAAGAGGCTACAATTTGCACGAGCTCACCAAAATTGGACTGTTGAAGACTGGAAAAATGTTGCCTGGTCTGATGAGTCTCGATTTCTGTTGAGACATTCAAATGGTAGAGTCCGAATTTGGCGTAAACAGAATGAGAACATGTATCCATCATGCCTTGTTACCACTGTGCAGGCTGGTGGTGGTGGTGTAATGGTGTGGGGGATGTTTTCTGGGCACACTTTAGGCCCTTTAGTGCCAATTGGCCATCGTTTAAATGCCACGGGCTACCTGAGCATTGTTTCTGACCATGTCCATCCCTTCATGACCACCATGTACCCATCCTCTGATGGCTACTTCCAGCAGGATACTGCACCATGTCACAAAGCTCGAATCATTTCAAATTGGTTTCTTGGACATGACAATGAGTTCACTGTACTAAAATGGCCCCACAGTCGCCAGATCTCATCTTTATTAGTATCACGTGGGACCAGGATGCTCTGTGGTTTGCTGTGTGTCCATACTAACATCTACCCCATTTTATATATGTCAGGTTTCTGATCTCCTCTTGTTTTGTTCTTCCAGCAGGACATGGAGAACGCGCCGGAGAAACCTCTCACTTTAGAAGAAAAGACAAAGGTACGCACCTTGTGTGATGTCTGCATTAAAGGGAAACGAAACCAGAGGACACGGGATCTGCCTGCAAAAAAGAACTGACCATTACTTCCCTGGCAGATCCTGCATCGCTCGTTCTCCCGGTTAGGTTGTGTTTAACCAGATGTCACATCGACAATGTGTGACCACTGCAGCCAATCGCTGGGCTCTTCTCTAGCTAGTAATTGGCTGCAGTGGTCACATGATGTCACCGCTGCAGCCAGGTAACACAGAGTCCGGGTAAGAGAACCAGAGCTGCGATGCAGGATCTGCCAGGGAAGTAATCATCAAATTTTTATTGCAAGCAGATCCCAAGTGTTGTCTGGTTTCAGGAGGAACCCATTTAATTTCTCGGTGAGGGTCCGGGTACTGAGACGCCCACCAATAACTAAAACAAGGAGGCAGAAGCACCCGGCTGAGGTCTGTCTTTCCTCGCCGGCTGAAGACAGGCTCATAGACTTTCTGTTGTGGTCTTGAGTGCTTCTGCCTGCTCATTTCAGCCATCAGTGTGGGTCTTAGAATCTGAACCCAGAAAGGTCCAAACTTTTACATGTCACTCTGGCGTGTCAGAATTTTTTATTTTTTTCCAAAATGACAGCTACTCTTTAAAGATCATCTGCAGCATACACATGGATTCTGCAAGCCTCATTCAGATGAAGGGGTAGTCACAGCGTGTGACTATATGCCCTTAAAGGGATCTGTCCTGTCTGTAATTGACAGGTCAGAAAATAAAAATGTGCAGAATTTTCACGGAATTTGACCTTTTGCAGTGCATTTAACGCATGCAGATTTCTTGACCATGGAAGATTGTGGATGCACCTCCTCCCATTAAAGGAATATTGCAGACATTTCTGATAGTGAATAGAATGCAGAGTACATACCCCACCATCCATCCATTTAAGCTACCCCTGGTTGCAATTTTAAAGAATGGCGGACTGGGGTTAGACGCTCAAAAGTCCGGCATTTAACGCCTATATAGCGGCAAGATAATGCATACTTGTGGCAGGAAGGGGGGGAGCTCATGTGACCGCTCCCTACAGCCTCGACATAGAGGGCATGTAATCTTGCTGCAGAATCGGGGCAGTTACGTGGGTGCACATGCATGCACTGTTATTCATTTAGACTCCATAGTAATTATTTGGCCCAAGCATTTGCTAAGCTGCTGCAGCGGTATGTTCCAGGCGATGCGTGGAAGTGCCGGCTGCACACCCGCATGCATACAACTACACACCGTCAATGTCTTCCCTACTTAGCTGTATTTGTACTATTAGTATTGGTATCGCTTTATCTTCTTTTACAGCTGAAGGAAAGGCTCGCCTTACTGAAGAAAGAATACAAGAAGACCGTCCACCGCTTACAGGTAAGCAGCTAAAAGGCTGTTTCCGCTCCTTCCTTTTTTCTGGACAACCATAAGGACATAAGCTCACCTGATGCGGCAAACACTGACCTTCAGTATATGGGATTGAGATATATATTTTTTTGTCTTCCTGTATAGAGATCCCAGAGAGCCCAGAGGGTGAAAACACACGTCAAGAAAACCATAGAAGAGCAGAACCGGTTATTAAGCCAGGAACTGTCCATACAAGACAGCGTCTTCATATTAGCAGGTTAGTGGTCATAAAAGTACCAGCAGCACTAAGGCTACTTTCACACTTGCGTTGTTAATTCCGGTATTAAGATCTGGCAGAGATTTTGCACATCAGGATGCATCCGTTCAGTTAGGATGCGGTTGTGTGAAATCAAAACGGATGGGTTCCTAAAAAAACGGACCAGTCATCATTGACTTACATTGTTTTCCAGGACGTCCCCCCATGACAGCACATGTGAGGTTGTCCTTATAGGTCTCTGTATGGACAGGAAGCAAGAGAGCTTAAAAGGTCCCTTTCGACCCCCCTCTCCAGTGTTCTTCCTGTCCCTACAGGGAGTTGGCAAGAGAGACCCTCTTTAGGGTTGAAGAAAGGAAAAGGATTGGAAGTAGCCACATGGTTACTAGGGCTGGAGCTGGTTCGGGTGGTGTCCGGCCATTCCTCCCAGTTACTCAAGGCCCCGCTAGTACCTCTATGCGAGGTTCCCTAGCATTGCCCAGTATACCTTTTTCCTACATGGCCGCGGTATCTGGGGGCCAATGCCGCTTTCCCTCCGAGGGCTCTGGGCTCGGCAGCGCACACTCCTCCTCGGCATCGCGGGAAGGAGTGGTGACGTCACTTCCAGGGGCAGCTCCATGTACAGGAAATGATGTTGTGTTGCCAGGATCCAAGATGTCGGCTCCCAGCGTTTCCATGCTGGAGGCCTGGTGTTGGGCCTCGAATGGGGGGTTGACTCTCCCCTAGGGGATTGAGTCCCCCTGAGGAAGGAGGAGTGCAGCGGCAGCAGGAGGGCAGGACCCTTAAGGTAAGACCTATATAAAGGAACCAGCAAGCAGTAAAGCTTGTCTGCTGTTCCAGATGGAGGTCCAAATATCTACCAAGCCTGAGGTGGCTGGCGATCCCCCTGCTCAGGGTTATGTAAGTTAATTACCCATACCCTGGTCTGTTTGGTTTACTTGTGTGCCTAGTACTAAGGGAGAGTTCCCTCTTGTTTGCTCCTAGGGAGAAAAGGATCTGGGACATAGATCCCAGACGGAACCTAAAAGAAAAACAAGGAAATGTGTTTCCTGTACTAAAAAGCTACAGGAATCATACAAAAATCAATTATTCCCTGATTGTATTGCCAAATTTCTGAAGGAGGAACAGCCGTCCTTCCTCTCTGATCCGAGGTCTATGAGAAGAGAAGAAGTACATTCTTCAGTCTCAAGTTTGATTCCTCCTCCACCTGTTTTACTGCCAGTATAAAAAAACTAGAATTCAGCTGGAATCTGATTCAGATGAACAAGGCGGGAATACTTACTATTCTGATGGGGAATTAGAAGAGGAAGAGTTAGTCATTCCTTCAGTTTCTTCTGAAGACCAGAAAAAATATATTTTTCTTTGGAAGATTTAGACTGTCTACAATTGGCGGAGGTAAGGGAAACCATTGACGTGGAGGAGGTTCAGCAACCTAAAACAACTCGGGACGAGATGTTTGGCGGATTAAAGGCAAAGTAAAAAAAAAGCTGTTTCCGGTTGATTCCAATTTGAGAGAGATGATACTAGAGGAATGGGAAGATGCATAAAAGAAACTTTCTATTCCTCGGGAATTCAGAAGTCGTCTCTTCTTTAATCCTGATGACACTAAATTATGGGAAGAGGTTCCAAAAATAGATGTCCAGGTAGCTAAAGTTGCAAAAAAGACGACCATCCCATTTGAAGACTTGTCCCAATTAAAAGATCCCATGGATCGAAAATCTGATGGGCTCCTAAAAAGAGTCTGGGAATCTTCATCAGCAACAATTAATACTAATATTGCCACCATGTCTGTAGCCAGAGCAATGGGATTGTAGCCAGAGCAATGGGATTATGGCTTAATCAATTGGAGAACCATTTAAAGCCCAAAACATCAAGAGAAGAAATTCTAGAATCTCTACCTCTGCTAAAAATGGCTACAGCTTTCATGGCGGACGCCTCTGTTTTGCAGCGAGAAGTGGAACACTAACAAATGCTGCTAGAAGGGCCTTATGGCTGAAGACCTGGACGGGCGACATAGCTTCTAAGAACAAGTTATGTGCAATACCATTCTCCGGTTCCTATGTATTTGGACCAGTACTGGACACCATTTTGGAAAGAGCTGCTCACAAGAAAAAGGGATTTCCGCAAGAGAAGCCCAAGAAAAGTCAGCCCTTTCGGAAGACTAACAGACAATCCCAATACTTGACGAGTAGAGGGAAGGGAAAATCTGGTAGATACTCGAAAGGGGGCAGAGGAAGAGGGTTCCTTCTCAACCCCAATAACACAAATAATCCCGGTAAACAATGACGCCATCCCTGTGGGGGGAAGACTTTGTTTTTTCAGTTAAAAAATGTAAAAGATAATCCTGCAGGTGCTAACGAAATTGGGGTGGATTATCAACTATGACAAATCAGATCCATGGTTCGAAACCAGGAAAATATTCTTGGGTATCCTTCTAGATTCAGTAGAAGAAATGTCCTTTCTGCCTATACCCAAACCAAAGACCTTGGTGATAAAGTTCCAACACTTGAAGAAGAAGAGAAATTGCAGAGAGAGGCAATGAGATTTCTGGCCATTATTAGGCTACTTTCACACTAGCGTTCGTCGGTCCGCTCGTGAGCTCCGTTTGAAGGAGCTCACGAGCGGACCCGAACGCAGCCGTCCAGCCCTGATGCAGTCTGAATGGAGCGGATCCGCTCAGACTGCATCAGTCTGGCGGCGTTCAGCCTCCGCTCCGCTCGCCTCCGCACGGACAGGCGGACAGCTGAACGCTGCTTGCAGCGTTCGGGTGTCCACCTGACCGTGCGGAGGCGTGCGGATCCGCCCAGACTTACAATGTAAGTCAATGGGGACGGATCCGTTTGAAGATATCACAATATGGCTCAATCTTCAGGCGGATCCGTCCCCCATTGACTTTACATTGAAAGTCTGGACGGATCCGTACGAGGCTATTTTCACACTTAGCTGTTATATGCTAAAAATAATGCAGACGGATCCGATCGAACGCTAGTGTGAAAGTAGCCTTACATCCTGCATACCCATGATTCCCTGGGCCCATTTTCATTCAAGACCATTACAGAAATTGATCCTATCTCGTTGGGACAGGAGTCAGGAATCCCTAGACAGAAGGATATCCCTTACCACGGGGGTAAAAAAAAAATCCCTAGCTCCGAACAACCTACAGAAAGGAATTCCCTGGAAGCTGGATCCAATTGGGACAGTGACCACAGATGCCAGCAAGTTAGGCTGGGGAGCCCAGGTGGCAGATCAATACTTTCAGGGAGAATGGTCACCTCTAGAGGACTTGGGATCTTCAAATTTAAAAGAACTAACGGTGGTTCTGAAGACTCTGGAACAGGTCAAAAATATTATAAAAGGGAAACACCTAAGGATATTCTCAGACAACATCACAAGTGTCCTAGTCCAACGTATTATCAATTTCAGCCCTACATCTAAAGGGCAAGGAAAACACTACGGCAGATTTCCTGAGCAGGAACAAAGTCGATCCTGGAGAGTGGATGCTAAACAAAGAAGTGTTCCAGGAATTATGTCACAGATGGGGTCATCCTCAGATAGACCTATTTGCAACCAGAGTAAACACACAGACAAGCTGTTTCTACTGTCTAAATCCAAGGGACAATCCTCTAGCAGTGGACGCAATGTCACAAATCTGGGACATGGACTTCGCCTATGCCTTCCCACCAATTCCTCTTATTCCAGCAGTATTGAGGAAGATCAGCGAGAGCACGACAAAGGTGCTATTGATTACTTAGGCCTGACCCAAAAGGAGCTGGTATTTGCTCTTCAGAGCAATGTGCATAGAAGATCGATTAATCCTTCCCAGGAGACAGGATCTTCTTGTTCAGGGCCCTCTGAAGCACCCAGATCTGAAGACCTTGAGTTTGACGACCTGGATCCTGAAAGGGAAATGCTAAAAAGGCAAGGTCTTTCTGAAAAAGTTATTTCAACATTACAAAATAGTCGGAAGCCAGTTACTTAGGCCCTTTACGGGAAAATCTTGAAAATATTTGGTTCCTGGTTGTCTACAGAACACCCAGACGGTTCCTCACCTACCATTTCATACATCCTAGATTTCCTTCAAAAAGGGTTTGATTTAGGGTTGAGGCCTAGTATCTTAAAAGTCCAAGTTTCGGCTATTTCTGCTTACCTAGATTTCCCGTTAGCAGAAGCCGTTTCCAGATTAAGACCTACAATAATCAAATGAGATCTAACCTTAGGCCTAAACTCCCTTTGTGAACCTCCTTTTTAACCTTTAGATAATATCTCACCAAAATATTTGACCATGAAGACAGCCTTCCTGGTAGCCATTGCCTCTGCTCGTAGAATAGGGAAGATTCAGGCTCTCCCTATGAAAGAACCCTATCTAAAGCTTCTTGATGACAGAATCATCTTAAAATTAGACCCAGCTTTCTTACCGAAAGTGGTCTCCACTTTCCAAAAAGAGCAGGAAATAATTCTCCCTTTCTTTTGTGCTTCTAGAAATACCGAAGAGGAGCGTTTTCATTGCTTGGATGTGAGGAGAGCGGTAGTTAAATATCTTCAGTCAACAGAATCTTGGAGACAGGATTCGAATTTGTTCATTCAGCATTGGGGAAAAAATAAAGGCTGGAAAGTTACTAAACAAACCTTGGCAAGGATGGATCAAGGATACGATTCGAGAGGCATACACTTTACAAAAAAAGAACTGTCCAATCTCCATTAAGGCCCATTCGACCAGAGCTATGGCAACATCGTGGGCAGAGAAAGCTAATGCCATGATAGATCAGATCTGTAGAGCGGCTACATGGACAAATTATAATACCTTCTGTAAACATTACCGCCTGGACCTTCTCACCAATCAGAATTTGATGTTTGGACGGAAGGTTCTTTAAGCAGTGCCCCCCCCCCCAGAAGTTAAAGTGATTGGGTATTTCTCCCATGTGCTGTCATGGGGGACGTCCTGGAAATCGGTAATTTGTCTTACCGGTAATTGTTTTTCCTGGAGTCCAACATGACAGCACCTATATAACCCCCTACCTATATTACAATTTTTTTTTTTTGTTATGTATATACATTTATATATCTGGTGTAGTGATTTATAAGACACTGGAGAGGGGGGTGGGGAGGGGCCTTTTAAACTCTTTTGCTTCCTGTCCATAGAGACCTATAAGGACAACATCCCATGTGCTGTCATATTGGACTCCTGGAAAACCAATTACTGGTAAGACTAATTACCGATTTCAGTGCTGGATCCGTTTTTCCCTTTTTTATGACTGGACACAAAACTTGCAGAGGTTTTGTGTCCAGTCACAAAACAGAATGCTGCCAGAACGGAAGACATCCTGATGCATCCTGAACGGATCTTTTTCCATTCAGAATGCATGAGGACAAAACGGAACAGTTATTTTTTTTTCTGGTATTGAGATCTTCTGCCGGATCTCAATACTGGAAAAACACAATGCAAGTGGGAAAGTAGCTTGAGCAATAAAGATCCATAGAAAGATAACTGACTTTATGAATCTGTACGTTGCTTGATCTGCTTCCTGAGGAAAGTGAGGCAGAGCCAGTCAAAGGGGCAAAGTGTTCAGCTGAGCACTGCTGCCCCTTTATTTTAGGAATTGGTGGCACTCTTAGAACCCCCCACCGATCAAAAATACTGTGACATGTTAAAATATTTTAAAAAATAATAAGCGCCCTTTAAATTGTAAATTTTGCCATCAATAGACAGAATCTTTTTGTTTCCCAGGTTCTCTGGTTGACGCCAGTAATGCTTCTAGAAAAGCCACCGAGTCAACGCAAAGCATCGTCACCCCATCAGCAGAAAGGAAGCCGTCCGTAAGCTTTAATTTGGATCCAGAAATCCTCCACTGTGACAAGAAGTCACCTTCATGGTCTGGAAGCGAAAGTAGCTGTCAGGAGCTCAGTGTAGCAAGCAAGACTGAGACTACCGGATTGTCTAATCCAAACCAAGGCAAAAGGAGCCGGCTGAAACTAAATAGAAGGCAAGCCTTCTCAGAGGCCATATCCCCGAGAGTTCAGGTCAATAGTAGTGCGAGTAATCTAGAAGAAAAGCGTAATATTAATGAGGTGGAAACTACAAGGGACTCAGCGCTGTGCCTTACAGCAGATGATACACCGCAGATAAATGAGGCCACTTTCAATTCGGAGAGTACAAGATGTGTGCAAGTGACTCCTGAGTGTGAGAATGACCTTGGTGTGAATGTTCTTGTACAGCAGCATAATAATATGGGGGCCACAAGTTCTCCGGCGTCACCTGTGTTTACAAAGTGCCTTAAGGAGGATATAAAGCTTTCCTCGGAGCATATAGCTTATTTATACCCTGGGGAGAAGGTTACACTAGATACTGGGCAACCTAAAGTAGCCACAGAACATTCTCAGGATCGTAGCAGAAATAACAGGATGCATAGAGGTAAGGAACCAGCACATAGTCACACTAATATACAGCAGAGGCTGACGAGTGAACAGATATCCTCCGTAACAAAGCTTCTTGGGGACACCTCTCAGGATCTGACATTGGATGCCACCTGCAATTTTCCACCAATCCCTTATATTATGGAGACATCATCTACTTCTCCCCCCTGCTCTGAGAACCATTCAGTGCCAACGGCCAAGTACCATGGAGAGCCATCTGGGTTTAAGGAAGAGTGCAGCCCACTCGACTCTTGCACGTTGGTGGAAGGACTTTTATTCCCAGTTGAATATTATGTTAGGACAACTCGCCGGATGACCAGCTGCCAAAGAAAAGTGGACCTTGAGGCAGTAATCAACAGCCACCTGGGCATGGCCAGAAAGGGGGCAAAAAGTGGACCTCGTCGGGCAAGCACCTCCTTAACTCCTTCCCTGCAGGTCAGTGGCGCTTCTTTAAGCATCCCTAGCCACAGCGCTGCAAGATCCAGACGAGTTAGAGGTAGGAAATCATGTCCTGCTTCAGTGTCTTCTGGCCTCGACAACATATCAAAGAAGCTAACATTTGGTTCTAGCACCAGCCCAATAGCAGATGGTTTTCAAGGAGTAAAAGAAACCATTGAGGCGAAAGAACTGTGCATCGAGACTTGTGCAGAAGGTTTGAAGAAATTGGAGGATGTCACCCTGCCATCTGAGGGAAGGAGAAGAACACCGGATGATGGCAACCTTGGGTTACATGCCTTACCTAACAACACAAACATATTACAGAGATGTGTATATAACCTCAGGACCTCAGCGAAGACCAGTGAGCCAAGTATGTAAAAAGCATAAGAGGTGGGGATGTAACAGTGTGGGATGAATTATGTTGTATTGGTCTACATAAAAGCTTGAGTCACTGTGTACATACAGTACAGACCAAAAGTTTGGACACACCTTCTCATTCAAAGAGTTTTCCTTATTTTCATGACTAAGAAACTAAGAATTAACACATGTGGAATTATATACATAACAAAAAAGTGTGAAACAACTGAAAATATGTCATATTCTAGGTTCTTCAAAGTAGCCACCTTTTGCTTTGATTACTGCTTTACACACTCTTGGCATTCTCTTGATGAGCTTCAAGAGGTAGTCACCTGAAATGGTCTTCCAACAGTCTTGAAGGAGTTCCCAGAGATGCTTAGCGCTTGTTGGCCCTTTTGCCTTCACTCTGCGGTCCAGCTCACCCCAAACCATCTCGATTGGGTTCAGGTCCGGTGACTGTGGAGGCCAGGTCATCTGGCGCAGCACCCCATCACTCTCCTTCATGGTCAAATAGCCCTTACACAGCCTGGAGGTGTGTTTGGGGTCATTGTCCTGTTGAAAAATAAATGATGGTCCAACTAAACGCAAACCGGATGGAATAGCATGCCGCTGCAAGATGCTGTGGTAGCCATGCTGATTCAGTATGCCTTCAATTTTGAATAAATCCCCAACAGTGTCACCAGCAAAGCACCCCCACACCATCACACCTCCTCCTCCATACTTCACGGTGGGAACCAGGCATGTAGAGTCCATCCGTTCACCTTTTCTGCGTCGCACAAAGACACGGTGGTTGGAACCAAAGATCTCATATTTGGACTCATCAGACCAAAGCACAGATTTCCACTGGTCTAATGTCCATTCCTTGTGTTCTTTAGCCCAAACAAGTCTCTTCTGCTTGTTGCCTGTCCTTTAGCAGTGGTTTCCTAGCAGATATTCTACCATGAAGGCCTGATTCACACAGTCTCCTCTTAGCAGTTGTTCTAGAGATGTGTCTGCTGCTAGAACTCTGTGTGGCATTGACCTGGTCTCTAATCTGAGCTGCTGTTAACCTGCGATTTCTGAGGCTGATGACTCGGATGAACTTATCCTCCGCAGCAGAGGTGACTCTTGGTCTTCCTTTCCTGGGGCGGTCCACATGTGAGCCAGTTTCTTTGTAGTGCTTGATGGTTTTTGTGACTGCACTTGGGGACACTTTCAAAGTTTTCCCAATTTTTCGGACTGACTGACCTTCATTTCTTAAAGTAATGATGGCCACTCGTTTTTCTTTACTTAGCTGCCTTTTTATTGCCATAATACAGATTCTAACAGTCTATTCAGTAGGACTATCAGTTGTGTATCCACCTGACTTCTCCACAACACAACTGATGGTCCCAACCCCATTTATAAGGCAAGAAATCCCACTTATTAAACCTGACAGGGCACACCTGTGAAGTGAAGACCATTTCAGGTGACTACCTCTTGAAGCTCATCAAGAGAATGCCAAGAGTGTGCAAAGCAGTAATCAAAGCAAAAGGTGGCTACTTTGAAGAACCTAGAATATGACATATTTTCAGTTGTTTCACACTTTTTTGTTATGTATATAATTCCAAATGTGTTAATTTATAGTTTTTATGCCTTCAGTGTGAATCTACAATTTTCATAGTCATGAAAATAAAGAAAACTCTTTGAATGAGAAGGTGTGTCCAAACTTTTGGTCTGTACTGTACATTACATTACTTATCTTGTACTGATCCTGAGTTACATCCTGTATTATACTCCAGAGCTGCACTCACTATTCTGCTGGTGCAGTCACTTGTACATACATTACATTACTTATCCTGTATTGAGCCTGCATTAAATCCTGTATTATACTCCAGAGCTGCACTCACTATTCTGCTGGTGGAGTCACTGTGTACATACATTACATTACTTATCCTGTACTGATACCCAGTTATATCCTTTATTATACTCCAGACTCCAGAGCTGCACTCACTATTCTGCTGGTGCAGTCACTGTGTACATACATTACATTAATTATCCTGTACTGATCCTGAGTTACATCCTGTATTATACTCCAGAGCTGCACTCACTATTCTGCTGGTGCAGTCACTGTGTACATACATTACATTACTTATCCTGTACTGATACCCAGTTATATCCTTTATTATACTCCAGACTCCAGAGCTGCACTCACTATTCTGCTGGTGCAGTCACTGTGTACATACATTACATTAATTATCCTGTACTGATCCTGAGTTACATCCGGTATTATACTCCAGAGCTGCACTCACTATTCTGCTGGTGCAGTCACTGTGTACATACATTACATTACTTATCCTGTACTGATCCTGAGTTACATCCTGTATTATACTCCAGAGCTGCACTCACTGTTCTGTCTTGCTTACGGTTTCCATTAAATAACAGCAGAATAATGATTGCCTCTTTGATGTATAATACAGAACATTCAGAAAATCTTCAGACCCTTTCACTTTTTTCACATTTTGTTATGTTGCTCCTTATACAAAAAAAAGTCTGTTCTGTTCCCAATCCCCATAAAGAGAAAGTGAGAACAAAAGGTTAGAAATATTTGATTATTTATTGAAAAGGATAAACTAAAATCTCGCACTGACATAAGAATTCAGACCCTTTATTCAAGCCTAAGTTGAAGCACCTTTGGCAGTGATTCCAGTCTACTTGGGAATGACCCCACAAGGTTTACCCCTGGATTTGGGGATTTCCTGCCATTCTTCTCTGCAGATCCTCTTGAGCTCTGTCAGGTTGGATGGGGGCCGTTGGTGGACAGCTATTTTCAGGTCTCTCCAGAGATGTTCAACTGAGTTCAGGGCCCTGGCTGGGCCACTTAAAGGGGTTATCCAAAGTGTAACACACGCCCCCCAATGCCCGGGCCCCTCGTAAAGATTATGCTTACCCCGCTCCCCGACACCCATGTTGCTCCTGATCCGCGCACGGCCACCGCGTGCAGAGGATTGTATGGAGGCACAGATGGGGAGATGCCGCAGCGGCCATGCAGGGATCAATCTTGGTTTCATTAGACCAGAGAATCTTGTTTCTCACAGTCCTTTAGGTGCTTTTTTGCATATTCCATGTGTCTCTTACTGAGGAGATTCTTTTTTCTGGCCACTCTGCTATGAAGCCCAGATTGGTGAAGGCATCGGTGATGGTCGACCTTCTAGAAGCTTCTCCCATCTGCACACAGGATCTTTGGAGCTCAGCCAGAGTGACCATTGGGTTCTCAGTCACCTCTCTTACCAAGACCCTTCTCCCCTGATTACTTAGTTTGGTGGGACCAGCTCTAGGAAGAGTCCTGATTGTTCCAAACTTCTTCCATGTAAGAATTTTGGAGGCCACTGTGCTCCTGGGAACTTTCAGTGCATCAGAAATGAATTTCTCCCCTCCTGCAGATCCGTGCCTCCACACACTCCTGTCTCTGAGCTCTACAGGCAGTTCTTTCCTCCTCACGGCTTGGTGTTTGCTCTGATATGCATTGTCAGCTGTAAGACCTTATACAGACAGGGCTGCATCTTTCCAAATCATGTCCAGTCATCTCAATTTACCTCAAGTGATTCCAATCAAGGTGCAGAAACATCTCAAAGATGATCAAGAGAAATGGAAGGCCCCAGAGCTAAATGTCAAAGGCTCTGAATACTTATCAGCTGGAGAAATGTGCTTAAATTTCTAAAATTCCGTTTTCACTTTCTCATTATGGGATAGTGAGGGCAGATTGATGCGAAAACCTGATTTATTTTTTTTGGTTGATTTTAACACAAGACTGCAACATAACAAAAAGTGAAAGGGTCTGAACAAACTGTACAGGCCGTAACTCGGGATCTGTAATTGGATAATTGTCTACATTATTGTGGATGATTAGTCTGGGTAGAATTGATGTGCTAGCCTTTTCCGGTAATGGCCTTTCTCTTCTTTTTCTGAAGGCTCGCCCTTTTTTCTGTTCAGCAGCGGACTAAATCTGAAACATCTCATGGGCCATGTAGACATCACCGACTTCCATTTGCCCGATGAAGACTTCGGAGTCCTCAAACTGGAAAAGCTGAAATCTGCAAGCCAACTGGATCCGAGGTCGACCAACGAAAAGGAGAGGTACAGGGGGGCCTATAGCATTGACGGCTCAACAAGGCCAGTCGGTGACTATTCGGCACTGCTACATGGAGCAGTGGGGGGCTGCACTGATGCGTCTCAGAGAAACTCAAAACTGACACTCGAGGGCTGCCCGAATGACAACCAATCTCAACGAGATGGGACGACATCTTATATTTTCCTTACTAGGGCGACACCGGAGGTATTTCATCTCTCGCCCTCAAAAGAGAAGACTTGTGCCCCTGGTTGTCCAGTCAGCTGTCCCCTTCAGCAAGCCCCCCTAGGTTCTTATTCTAATGTGGACGTATCCAAGCATTTCTCAGACCCCGAGCTCGGCACTCCTGCGCCTAATGCAAATTGTGTGGAAACATCAAGCACAAATATGGAGTCTGCCATAGCAGGACCCTCTGAGCCACCACCCAGCGTCCTGTCTCCTACAAAAGAAGTGGCTTGTAGTGTCCTCCTGTCAACCTCAATGTGTTCTGTCCCTGTAGATACTCATGGGGAGTGTAGGCTCTCGGGGTGCACACCCGGCTTCCCTATGTTAGGGCCAACGCCCGCCGTCTTCTCATCCCCGCAGTGCAGCACTATTCCTGCACCTTGTGAGGATCGCACGCCCACAAGAACAGTAGAATTCCCTCCAGAGGAGGATTTGGTCACACAAGATGATGTAGAGACTGATCCGTACAGTGAATTATTAATACCTCCATCAGGGGATCACGTGTGTATAGAGAAGAAAGCTTGTAGTCACCCAGGACATGAGGTAAGTGATTGCCCATCAGTTGTCTCCCTGCCTGTGTACCCTTACCATCGTAGCCGCATGCTACGAGCCGCTCCGTCTGTTGGGCTCTATTGACGCAATTTATTATTTCCAGACCAATGAATCTGATCAACATAACATGGAAGGGATGTTGGAAGGTGATCATATCCACCTTGTCTCTGAAATTAAGGTCAGTGCTGGTCCAGATATTGAGCATGGCTGGTGTGGTACGATCTATTGATCTGTCTGTCTCCATACACATAAGACAGGAACCCCCCCATAGACTCTGCTCAGCCAAGCGTGCATATGTTCTGAATTGGGAGAGTGAAGTAAAGGGTGTATTAGTCTGCCAGATCATCGCTAACGAGCGTTTGTATGCAGTGTAATACTGCTACTCTTTTACTCGTTCAGTCTTTCAACAGGTTTAAAAATCATCGCTTGCCAGCGGCAGATCATGGTGTCTAATCATGGTCTGTTGCCGGCAAACAATGATGGGGACGAGCGATGGCATTAGTGAGCGCTCCTCCCCATACAGAGGAGGAGATCGATGCATCTCATATCTAGCTAGCTATCTCTCTATTTAAAGGGGTTGTCCAGGCTTTTTCTATTAATGACCTAGCCTCAGAATAGGTCATCAATATCAGATCGGCGGGGGTCCGATACCCGGCACCCCCACCAATCAGCTGTATGAGGAGATGGCGAGCGCAGTGCGCACGTACTGTGCCTTTTGTCTCTTCCTGTCCGCGGCTGCTGCGGTCTCATTGACATACAGCTGTCGGACCCCCGCCGATCTGACATTGATGACCTATCCTGAGCAGTGATGGCCAGTTCGCAGTGTTCGCCAGCAAACACATGCGGGCTGCCATCTTTAGTAAGGTAGACTCACCCATCCGGCGATGCACAGGTAAGCCCTTACCTGTGCCGGGAGCCGGTCTGAAATCAAACGCAGTCACAGGGAGCAGGCAGTTCCGAGAATAGCCGCCGGGGGCCTTCATCGGGCTGTTCTCGGAACTGCCTGCTCCCGGTGATTGCGTTTGATTTCAGACCGGCTCCCGGCACAGGTAAGGGCTTACCTGTGCATCGCCGGACGGGTGAGTCTACCTTACTAAAGATGGCAGCCCGCATGTGTTCGCTGGCGAACACTGCGAACTGACCATCACTGATCCTGAGGATAGGTCATCAATAGAAAAAGCCTGGACCACCCCTTTTTATATCTATCTATCTCATATCTCTCTATTTTATATCTATCTCTCTCATATCTATCTATCTATCTAAAAGTCAAAGCGCCTGCACTGCAAACAATAGTAGAACAAAGTAGAAAAAAAGGGGGTGCCAGCGGCTGTGGCGGTGATCCTCCCGTCAGACCATAAATAAAAAAGGAAGTTCTGCGGCTGTTCCCAAAAATAGATACGTGATTATTTCACCAGATGCATCGGGTGAAATAAACACATATCTATTTTTGGGAAGTGCCGTGGAATTTCCTTTTTCTTTTATCTATCTATCTATTATCCATCTCCTCTCTGTTTGCAGGATACCTGCGGTGGTGGATGTCCTGTAGATCTGTGCTCTGTTTGGTGGGAATTCTCTGGCTGTGTAGATCTCTGTATTGTATCAGCCAATGAGTTCTCTGTCTGTCTTTGGAGACCACAAGAAGTTTTCATATGGAAATGCGTCCACACCTGGAGTTTCTCAGAGGTGAGCGGTGACAGTAGTAACCTGCCTGCGTGTACTGCCTGTACGTATGCTCTGCAGCTGCCGCTCATATACTGTGTTCTGATTGTAGATGCCGGTTATCCAGATTCTTCCGTTGTTTCAAGAGAAGAACATGGTGTGCATCGCTTTGGGAAATCTAGACATTATGGAGATCTGGTAAGAAGAGGAGCATTGAATAAATGAACGAGGGACATGTTCTGATGACTGCAGCACTAATAGCAGTTTGTATAGAGAGCAGGATGGCCACCTGCTGGTGTTAGACCCAAAGAGCCAGTAAACCAGAACCGTACAGTCAGGCTGCTATTACCTCGTATGAATTTAATAACTTGAATACAGCTGTGCTGGATTGGCAGGAAACTGCAGCTCCATTCAAGTGAATAGGGTCGGCCACAGTTGCTTGCAAAGCTCATGCCGGGGAGAGCCATAAAACAGGGACCCCTTTAATCTCAGGATTGGTGGGGGTCCCAGATGTCAGACCTTCTACCGCTCAAAAAGTGTTGACATATCTTAGCAATATACCTTCACCTTATATCCGCATAGTAGTGCAGTTCTTTTTCCTTGGGGGGGGGGGTATACGGTTCTTTTGGTCATGTTGTTTATTTCACACAGGGTGCTGTCTTCACATCCAGAGCTTCAGACCTGGGAAAAGCAGTTGGTCAAGCGTGGGCACACAAAGACTGCCCAGGGTCTGTCCCGGCACCGTGTGGTCAGCAGCAGCGGAGGAGGAGGCAGTCAGGCGGTGGAGCTCTGGCAGCTATCAGAAAGCGGAAGGTATAGGGGTTACATAAGATTGGCGTCATTTACTTACATTTCACAGTGTGACTGGATGATTTGTAATTCTAGCCTGTAAGGGTAACACCCAGGTCTTTAGATTTGGGCCATCACAGACACAAAGGAAAGATCCCTTTTATTTAGGGATCATAGCAGAATCCTACCATCCGGCCCTTCCATTGTTTAGCCTGGCAGTGAATGCAGAATCTGTAAAATCTTTTAACAGGGAACAGTTACGTGAAGGATAACTGACAGAGAAAGGTCAGATTGTCTTGGATTGAGGGAATTTGACAGCACATTATAAATCTTTTTGTAGTGTGGCTGGTTCTCACGCTCTGGTGGCCCCTAACGACAGCATCGTGGCTTTCTCGGAAGTGGATGGCGAGAGGGACGCTCTGGTTGGATCTACCGTGGACAACAATCTAGTTCTCTGGTGAGGCATTCCCACTGAATAATAAAAATATAGTACATTTCCACTCATCCGGCACTAGTTGGTGCAGAACGTCTGTTAATCTGGCAGTTAGGATGCAGTTTTGGTTGGCAGGACAGGATGTGCGGGTCCAGATCGTATGGCTGGAGATAAGGAGCACCATAGCATATCATAGGGAAAGAACCAAAGGATATATGTCATCATAGCTATATATTATACATTCATAATAACAAAGGTACGATGCTTCTCATCGCCAGTTACCTGACCCATCCCACTGCCGGAGACCCATCAGAATTTCTCATAATCCAGCAGGACAGTCGTGCAAGATTCAAGTTGTATTATTGGTTGTCTATGGACTTCCTATAATCTGAGGTTGCGTTCTTGCTCCCCCTGCACTTTCGCTTCTACATAGAGATCCGTCTACCGTCTGGTGCCAGATTATGGGAAATTAGCTGTATTGAATCCTAGGCGTACACAAGACCTGCCCCGTGTGTTTACAGCAATGGTTTTATTATGCAGGAATTCAGTGACCGGACATCTCTTGAGTACGTTTTACATCGGGAATCTTTGCTCTGACCTCACATGTATAAGTGCAGCATCGGACTCGGTGAGAACTCTCTCTTTTTTTTTTAAATTTTTATTGTTTGTAACATTATTTATTAAAGGGGTTGTCCCATCTTGCTGTTTACTCGGTGAGATGGGGCTAATCTCTGGCCCTAGGACTCTGAAGTCACAGAAGCCGCAAAGCTTGTTCAGCTCTGCTGTTTGCGTAGCTTCCATTCACTGCAACAGGAGTTAACAGAAACAGAGGACCACCAGCACACATGGCTGCTTCCGTAAGCCTGGCGTCCTAGGGCCGGCGCTTCATCCTTTCTCGACGTAGAAAATCTCTTTAACTTTCTAGATTTTTTTTTCAAGATGCAAAAAGAAAACATAAAGGGGTTATCCCGGAAATTATATTGATGACCGATCCTCAGGATCAGCTTTTAGGACGCCATACATTAGTCACGCGACCTAGTTGAAGCTCAGCCCCATTGAAGTGAAAGGGGCTGAGCTGCAATACCAAGCACAGCCACTATACAATGTACGGCGCTGTGACTGCTGAGCTGTTGGGAACCTGCCGCACTCACTAGAGTTCTGGTGAGTGCATCAGCTCCCTGGAACTGCTGATCTGCGGAGGGTGCCGGGACTCGGACCCCAGCGGATCTGATAATGATGACCTATCCTGAGGATAGGTCATCATTATAATTTCCTGGATAACCCCTTTAAGGAGCTACCCTGCATACCTAAATCAGTTAACAAATTTAACAATATGATTAGGTCCCCAGTGAGGTTTTGTGATAGTCAAAGTTACCAGTGATTTACCGCAACCTGGTGCACTGCCTAAGGCTAGGTCTACACGACGACATTTGTCGCACCAATGTCGTGCGACAATTTTTATAATGATAGTCTATGGTGTCGCACTGCGACATGCTGCGACTGTCCCAAAATATAAATTGAAGGTGGATTTTTCTGCGACTGTCGCAGTCGCAGCATGTCTCATTGCGACACCATAGACTACCATTATAAAAATTGTTGCACGACATTGGTGCGACAAATTGTCGCAGTGTAGTCGCGGGACATGTCGTCGTGTAGACCTAACCTATATGATATGCTAGGACTGTACAAGTAAAAATGTTACTTGAGTAATGGCGCCACCTACAGGCTAACGCACAAGATAATCTGGTAACACTACTGAAATGTGCACTGCACTACATCACTGTTCTTCAGCCCTCCTTTAGCTGTCAGGGCATGCTGGGAGTTGTAGTTTTGCCACAGGTTGGTTATCACGGAGCTACACTATGGACCTTACTGTTTAGGAGGTGCATGGAATTATAGGAAGTACAAAAATTGTTTGTTTCTTTTTTATTCTTTTTCCATAGGGTTTGTTGTTTTTAGTCGTTGGCAGCCTGTTCAGCAAATCCTGTGAGGTCACTGGTAGCTGTATATTCAAGCTGATCGCCACCAACCCCCAGGGGGGAGCGAGTGCTTTTATTATGGCCTACAAGCTACCAGAGGGACTCAGTAGCAGGTAAGAAGACTTTTTGTCGCACTGCATAAGATAAACCAATCCTTTTGTATTAAAGGGGTTTGTCTGTTTTGGAAAATCCCTTCGTATTAGAAGGGTTTCGTGGCCACCAGCTGATCTCGGGGAGTCCTATCGCTGGGTCCCTCAGCAATCAGCTGTAACCTGCAGGGGAACCTGGCAGCAAGAGTCCGATTCCCCTGCAGCACCACCAGAAGGGAAATTAAGCATTGCACAGCTCCCATCAGTGGGTTGTCTCTGTTATACATGGAAGGTACGTGTCCTCCAAAGAGCGGTGCTCCTTGTAGCTGCTCTTAGATGAGGGTCCTTTTCGAGGAGCCCACCTCGATTAATACTCAATAGCTCATGATGATACTTCCTAAGAGTAACTTGTTCTGTTTGTGTGGTTTTAGATACCTGGAAGGTGATGTGAAGAATCAAAGAGCGGCTGCCGTATTGACTTGTGGAAGCATTGCCCTCTGGGATTTATCCAGAAGCCATTGCTCTGCTGTGCTCCCTCCAGACCCCGATACACCCTGGTGTCTGGTACGATGGGGTAACAGGCCGTCTTGTTTACTTGCCGGACGTAAGGACGGGACCATCTGCATTTTTGAATATTCAGACCGGAGTTGACAGAAGACCTGGAGACGTTATGGAACGGGGGGGTGTCTAGAGCAAACCGAACTGTCTCCTCTATATTTCAGGTTCAGGACAGGAAATACAACAGAGGAACTTTTGTCTGCTGAGAACCACTTGGGAAGCTTCACATGTCAACCCCCTTTGGCGCCGCTCAGAGATTTCTGTTACTGAATCTAAGCAAAGGGTCATACAAGGTGATGACCGTGTACTGGCAGTGTTGTCCAACTTCCAGTAGCCGGTTTGATCTCCTAAAGTAATGTTTCCCAACCTGTCGTTCTCCAGCAGTCTCAAAACGACACCTACCAGAATGTGTAGACAGCTTGCGGCTGTCAAGGCATGCTGGGAGTAGTAGTTTTGCAGCAGCTGGAGAGCCACAGGTCGGGAAAAACTGCCGTATAAAAGTGCCTTTAATTCAGGAAATCTGTAGCAGAAGACCATCTTCACTGCACTTCCCCTTTACATTTTATTTTTTTATTCCTTCGGATGTTCCTCAGGGAATTACTGATGATTCAGAGCTCAGATCCTTAATCACTTGTGTTCAATACTCTGGTTAAAAATCACATTGACTGCCTATTTAGTTATGCGAAGGCCATTAAAATCCTCCCTCCTTCAGGACTGATTTAAAAAGGAGAGATTGGTATTGATCTTGCAATGTGACTGGCATACAGAACGGATGCCCCTCTCCGAAGATAAACTTTGCCATAAGGTAGTCTATTGGAGCAGAAGTTCAACAGTGAGCAGTTTATTCAAGGAGGCATGATTACTGGTTGTAGGGTTACTGCTTATACATTAATGGGGGTTCACCTGTGCCCAGGGTAAGTAATATATATATTGCTGGGGGCCCCACTGATCACGAGAACAGGGTTAATCCTCTCTGTGAATGGCGTGGTAGTGCACATAAATCTTCATCGCTCCTCCCCTTGTATGGGACTGCTGAATATGGCCGAGCGCTGTCCTCAGTAGTCCCCTAGAAATGAACGGGAGTGGTGCTCATTCAGGGGCAGTAACGCTCCATTCATGCAGGGACTTTGTGATCGGTGGTGGTCACAGCCATTGTACATTTATCACCTGTCCTGTGGATAGATGTTTTTAAAGTGACCACCCCACCATAAGAACTTAGAATAGGGGGTAAGTATCTGATCCGTTGGGACCCCCCACCTACTACAAAAATGAGGTGCTGGAGTCCGTGAATTGAAAGGAATAGCGGCCACACATGTCCGTCATCGCTCCTTTCAACTCTATGCCAAAAAGGAGCCGACAATAGAGCTCATCTGTCTTCAGCAGTCCCATAGAACTGAATGGACTGGTAGCGTGCATGTATGAATATTGCTTTATTCAGTCCAGGGACTCCGGTACCTCATTCCTGTGACTAGATCAGAAAACTACTTATCAGATCGTTTTGCCCTATACAGTGGATTACTTCGTATTGTGGGAAAAGCGATTTAAGGGTAAGGGTGTGTTAGGAGAATTTACCAGAATGTTGCTTGACTTGTGTCAATATTGAAGTTGCTTGTGGGTAGGATACAATTAATGGGGCAGCAGGAAATGTAAAGGGTACCTTCTGTGGTGGCCCTGGCTGCATCAAAAGTTTGGATTCGGTAGTGGGAGACTCAGATGACATACTGGGCCTGACGCCTCTATTACAAAGCCTCGTGCAGTATAGCCTCTAGGTATTGTATGGATGCCCTCTAATTTGCAGGCTGCATTTTCCACCGCCAGATTCCAAATTCTGCTCTGCTGACCTACCCGAACCATTTATTTAAATAATTAGCCAATTAGCTGGCATGTAATACCACATTTCTCCTGCAGTGGCCGCTGTGAGGGAAACATAGGGCCAGCTGCAGCTTCCATGGGGGTTTCAGAAGTGAGACCAGTGGAGATTGGCGGATTGTTGGGCCCTCAGTCAAGTAGTGTCCCGAACGTTTTAATAGAAGAGAACTCATTATTTTAATAGCACTGACTTTGGCCAAGTTCACACTTCAGTTATTTGGTCAGTTATTACCATCAGTTATTGGGAGCCAAAACCAGGCGCGGGTTAAAAACATAGAACTGGTGCAGATCTTTCCATTATACCTGATCTCTGACAGGCCTTCACTTCAGGTTTTGGCCTCTTGCACGCGACCGTTTGCCCTCCGAGATATATGGTCCGTGAGCGAGCCATATGTCCCGGAGCGGCATTGATCGTGCGCACGGGAGCACACAGCACTATAGATTACAATGATGCTGTGGACGTCGGGCCGCCCGCGGGGCTAAGATCATATGAGTGCAGGACAATAGCCCCGCGGGCGGCCCTACGTCCACAGCATCATTGTAATCTATGATACTGTGCGCTCCCGTGCGCACGATCAATGCCGCTCTGGGACATATTGTCCGCTCACAGATCGTATATCTCTGAGGGCATACAGTCGTGTGCAAGAGGCCCTAGGCTCACAGTCACTGATATAAATAACTGAAGTGTGAACTTGGCCTTACTAGAGTATTAGACACTTGTATAGTTTAGTTTTATATATATATATAAAGTTTATCTATATTTGCATATTGCTGCAAAAATCTGCATTTAAAATTCTTTCTACTTCTGCGGAGCATACTTTTTTATTTAATAAAATCAAGTATGTAAAGTGAATTTCTCTGTTTTACACTAAAGCCCAGTCATGTTGTGCTGAAAACCATGTAGTTTTCTCTTACACAGACTCAGAGACCGAGAACTTGCCCCCTCTCCTGTTTGTATCGGCGTGTAATCCAGGACGTAACCGCCAGGGGCTCGCACTGTCTGCGCCATTTTTAAGCCAGCTCCCTTCTTGGTCCCAACTCGCTGAGCTATAGCGCACGGTCACCCATTTGTCAGCTTGCCTGCTGCCAATGCACAAGCTCCAGACCTCCCAGCGGATGCTGGCATATGAAGTTCTGGATCCAGAAGCTGAAGTAGAAGTCCATGTGTTCACTGATAACTGGGTTCAGTAAGTAAAATATTTAAAGGGGGTTATCCAGGAAAAGATAATGATAGGTCATCGTTAGGGATGAGCGATGTTTTATCCGAAGTCGATTCACATAAAACTTTGTTCTAACACTGTACAGAGCAGGAGCTCCATACAGTATTAGAATGTATTGGCTCTGATGAGCGAAGTTATTACTTCGCGAGGCTTCGCATAATAACTTCATAAATCAATTTCTACTGTAAAAAAAACATTTCCCAAACTGGGGTTCGGTTCCAAGGTACCACTAAGGAAAAATTAATAAGAGACAGGGTTTGTTTATAGTCTGTTACCATGCCGGCAAACAATGATGCTTTTTGGAGACGAGCGATGGCATTAACGATCGCTTCTCTCCATACTGTGGAGGAGATCGCTGCATTTAAATACACTGGTTTCCTTCACTGATGAGCAGGAGATTGTCGGGAAGGAACACTAATGTTTGACTGGATCATATTAAGCTAGATGGATGTGGTGTAATATAGCAGAACTGGCTGACAGAGGAGCCACTTACTCCGTCCTCCGGCCATTGTAAAGAATGACAGACAAAGGTCTTTTTTTGTTTGCTTGTCTCCTTTGTTCATCCTTCCTAAAACAAAAAAGGTTACAAAAAGTTGTATCTACCTCAAGATGGTACTTAAAGGGTGAATAGGACAAGGGATCAAAAGATCGCAGGTTCTAGCCCCCTAAAGGGGGTTAAAAGTTGTTACTGTAAAAATAAATATTTAAAGTTTAAATCACCCCCCTTTCCCAATTTTATATATTAAAAAAAACATTAAGTATTGCCTCGTCTGAAAATGTCTGAACTATTAAAATATTAAATAAAAATTTCCTGTGCACTGATCACCATAATGGAAAAACAAAACAAAACACATTTCACCTGTTTTTGTCACCTTTTCTCCCCCTAAAAAAAATAAGACTGTGTTCAAAAAGTCGTACATACCACAAAAATGATACCAATAAAATCTAAATTTCGTCCCGCAAAAAACAAGCCCTCATATAGTTCTGTAGACTGAAAAAGAGTTATCGCTGTCAGAAAATGGTGATGCAAAGAAAATTTTAATTGTAAAATTTTTTTCAAAGATATTTTTTTTTAAAGTAGTAAAAAAAAAAAAAAAAATATATATATATATATATATATACCGTATTTTTCGCCGTATAAGACGCACTTTCCCCCCCCCCCCCCAAAATTGGGGGGGGGGGAAAGGCAGTGCGTCTTATGTGGCGAATACTTCAGTTTGTATACCGCCGACCGCATGCTGCGCAGCGCGGTGGCGGGTGTATTAGTAGGCATGGATGAGGGAGGAGGGGCCGGCATCCAGCTCTGTAACTACAGCGGGCCCGGTGCAGTCACTGTATTCTGCTACACCGGGCCCGCTCACTGTAGGAATCCTAACTGCAGGCAATGCTGTATGCTGATTAAGGTACCGTAACAGTAGTCTTTTATGCAGCCTGTACTTACGATACTAACTTTCCGGCAGGCAGGAGGCTGAGCTGGCAGGCGGGCGCTGACAATGTAACTCACTATGTCACGCGCCGTCTCCGCCCACTTTATGAATGAAGAAGGGAGAGCCGGCGCGTGACATAGTGAGTTACGTTTTCAGCGCCCGCCAGCTCAGCCTCCTGCCTGCTGCCTGCCGGAAAGTTAGTATCGTAAGTACAGGCTGCATAAAAGACTACTGTTACGGTACCTTAATCAGCATACAGCATTGTCTGCTGTTAGGATTCCTACAGTGAGCGGGCCCGGTGTAGCAGAATACAGTGACTGCACCGGGCCCGCTGTAATTACAGAGCTAGATGCCGGCCCCTCCTCCCTATTGGGGGTCATTCTATGGATAGCACTGTTAGGCCTCATGCACACGACCGTTGTGTGCATCCGTGGCCGTTGTGCCGTTTTCCGTTTTTTTTTCGCGGACCCATTGACTTTCAATGGGTCCGTGGAAAAATCGGAAAATGCACCGTTTTGCAGCCGAGGCCGTGATCCGTGTATCCTGTCCGTCAAAAAAATAGGACCTGTCCTATTTTTTTAACGGACAACGGTTCACGGACCCATTCAAGTCAATGGGTCCGTGAAAGAACACGGATGCACACAAGATTGGCATCCGTGTCCGTGATCCGTGGCCGTAGGTTGCTTTCATACAGACGGATCCGAAGATCCGTCTGCATAAAAGCTTTTTCAGATCTAAGTTTTCACTTTGTGAAAACTCATATCCGACAGTATATTCTAACACAGAGGCGTTCCCATGGTGATGGGGACGCTTCTAGTTAGAATACACTACAAACTTTGTACAAGACTGCCCCCTGCTGCCTGGCAGCACCCGATCTCTTACAGGGGGATATGATAGCACAATTAACCCCTTCAGGTGCGGCACCTGAGGGGTTAATTGTGCGTATCATAGCCCCCTGTAAGAGATCAGGTGCTTCCAGGCAGGAAGGGGCAGACCCCCCCCCTCCCCAGTTTGAATATCGTTGGTGGCACAGTGTGCGCCCCCCATCGGGCCCCCCTTCCTCCCTCTAGTGTAATAAATCATTGGTGGCACAGTGTGCGCCCCCCATCGGGCCCCCCTTCCTCCCTCTAGTGTAATAAATCGTTGGTGGCACAGTGTGCGCCCCCCATCGGGCCCCCCCTTCCTCCCTCTATTGTTATAAATCGTTGGTGGCACAGTGTGCGCCCCCCATCGGCCCCCCCCTCCCTCCCTCTATTGTTATAAATCGTTGGTGGCACAGTGTGCGCCCCCCATCGGCCCCCCTCCCTCTATAGCAGTAACAACATTGGTGGCAGTTGTGTGGCCTCCCATCTCCCCCCCCCCCCCGATCATTGGTGGCAGCGTAGTTCCGATCGGAGTCCCAGTTTAATCGCTGGGGCTCCGATCGGTAACCATGGCAACCAGGAAGCTACTGCAGCCCTGGTTGCCATGGTTACTTAGCAATAGTACAATAGTAGAAGATTCATACTTACCTGCTTGCTGCTGCGATATGTGTGACCGGCCGGGAGCTCCTCCTACTGGTAAGTGACAGTTCTTTAGCAATGCGCCGCACAGACCTGTCACTTACCAGTAGGAGGAGCTCCCGGCCGGACACAGACATCGCAGCAGCAAGCAGGTAACTATGAATCTTCTACTATTGTACTATTGCTAAGTAACCATGGCAACCAGGACTGCAGTAGCGTCCTGGTTGCCATGGTTACCGATCGGAGCCCCAGCGATTAAACTGGGACTCCGATCGGAACTCCGCTGCCACCAATGATGGGGGGGGGGGAGATGGGAGGCCGCACACTGGCCACCAATGTTACTGCTATAGAGGGAGGGGGGCCGATGGGGGGCGCACACTGTGCCACCAACGATTTATAACAATAGAGGGAGGAAGGGGGGGCCCGATGGGGGGCGCACACTGTACCACCAACGATTTATTACACTAGAGGGAGGACGGGGGGCCCGATGGGGGGCGCACACTGTGCCACCAACGATATTCAAACTGGGGAGGGGGGGGTCTGCCCCCTGCTGCCTGGCAGCCCTGATCTCTTACAGGGGAATATGATAGTACAATTAACCCCTTCAGGTGCCGCACCTGAAGGGGTTAATTGTGCTATCATATCCCCCTGTAAGAGATCGGGTGCTGCCAGGCAGCAGGGGGCAGTCTTGTACAAAGTTTGTAGTGTATTCTAACTAGAAGCGTCCCCATCACCATGGGAACGCCTCTGTGTTAGAATATACTGTCGGATCTGAGTTTCACGCTGTAGCTCATATCCGACAGTATATTCTAACATAGAGGCGTTCCCATGGTGATGGGGACGCTTCAAGTTAAAATATACCATCGGATTGGAGAAAACTCTAATCCGATGGTATAAAAGAACTCCAGACTTTACATTGAAAGTCAATGGGGACGGATCCGTTTCAAATGGCACCATATTGTGTCAACATCAAACGGATCCGTCCCCATTGACTTGCATTGTAATTCAGGACGGATCCGTTTGGCTCCGCACGGCCAGGCGGACACCAAAACAACTTTTTTTTTCATGTCCGTGGATCCTCCAAAAATCAAGGAAGACCCACGGACGAAAAAACGGTCACGGACCTACGGACCCCGTTTTTGCGGACCGTGAAAATAAACTGTCGTGTGCATGAGGCCTTATGGGGGTCTGTGTATGACACATAGCGTAAAATGCTATTTATGTGTCATCAACAGATCCCCCATAACAGTGCCATCCACAGTGCCCCCCATAACAGTGCCATCCACAGTGCCCCCCATAACAGTGCCATCCACAGATCCCCATAACTGTGCCATCCACAGATCCCCATAACCATGCCATCCACGGACCCCCCATAACAATGCCATCCACGGACCCCCCATAACAGTGCCATCCACGGATCCCCCATAACAGTGTCATCCACAGACCCCCATAACAATGCCATCCACCGACCCCCATAACAGTGCCATCCACAGATCCCACATAACACCATTAGGCACACCTTTTGGTTCAAATTTTTTTTTTTTTTTTTTTCCTCCTTAAAAACCTAGGTGCGTCTTATGGGCCGGTGCGTCTTATAGGGCGAAAAATACGGTGTGTATATATATATATATATATATATATATATATATATATGCAGAAGTTTACTATAACCATATTCGTATTGACCCACAGAATAAGGACTTTGTTATTTTTAGTGCACAGTGAAAGCCGTGATATTAAAACCTCAAAAACCTTGGTGGAATAGTATTTTTTATTTTTTTTCAATTTAACCCTACAAAGAATTTATGTCAGATTTTCCAATAGCCATGGTAAATTGAATGGTGCCCTTAAGTAGTACAATTTATTACCCCCCCCCCCCGCCTCCCCCCCCCCCAAAAAAAAAAAAAGCCCCCGTATGGCTAAATGAACGGAGACTTTAAAAAGTTATGGCTGTTGGAACGTTGGGAGGAAAAAGCAACAATGCAAAACCAAAAATGAGCCCCGTACTATATGCTCTGAAAACAGAACGAACAATGAAGAACTTTCAAAAATGGACTAAGAATAAATATAAAAATGTACACATTACAATTCTAAATGGCTCTGTTTTGTAATTTGACAGAAGTACTAAAAGAACAGAAATTATTTTCTAACACTGTACACATGAATCCCTTTAAAAAAATAAATAAAAATGATTTCCATATGTAAAATTTTAAACCGGATAGTATTTCACTTTAAACAGGTATTGCGGTTAGTACCAGATGGACCGAACATGGTGGATGGATCAAACATGGCTGCAGGATTATTGCCATAAGGGACCGGAGCCTGAAAGCTAGTAGCTCCCATATAATATGTTGGCCAAACACGGGCTGTTGCTGGTCTGGGGTTTGGCCGGTTCGGTGCGTGGCACAATATGCCAATTACTGCTGTTGTGGCCTGTCATCTCCTGAAAATTCCCCTTTTGTATGAAAAGTACCAATAAAAAATGGATTGGGTTACACAAAAACAAGCCCTCATACAGCTCTGTAGACCAAAATATAAAAAAGTTATGGCTGTCAGAATATGGCAATGCAAAAAAAAATTAGATTTTTTTTTCAAAGATTTTTATTGAATTTTGTTTTGACAAAGATTTATTTTAAAAAAATTTATGGATCTTTCTTCCTGCAGCTCCAGGGGACTGCTATGGGGGGCGGACTGTGCGCTCTTGTATGCAAATCTTTTCCTGGGGTTGTGGGAGAGAGATCTGTTCCTGTCAGATCAGCACGTCATCATGGACAGCGCCATTTTTTGGGGCGCGGTACATTGATGACGTGTTTGGGGCGCGGTACATTGATGATGTGTTTTTGATCTGGCAGGGCACTGCGGTGGAGGTGCGACAGCTTTTTGATATGTTGAATGACAATTCCTGCCACATTAAATTGACTTATACATGTAATACCAACAAAATATAGTTTTTGGATGTCACTGATGGCTGTATTAGTACAGACGTGTTTCGGAAAAGTACATCTGTCAGTGCATATTTACATGCGTCTTCTGCACACCCTAGGGAGACTATTGAGGCGATACCCATAGGCCAGTTCCCCCGTATACGTAGGATATGTTCTGATGATGCTACTGATCTTAAAGGCCGCTTTCGGAGGAAGGGCTATAGACATAGATCGATTAAAATATAGCAAACAACGAGATTAACTATATACTAAGAACAAAGGAACATCCGATGATGAGGAAAGATTTATTACTACATATCCTTCACGTTGGGAACAAATGAGAGCATCTATCAGTAAACATTGGCCAATGCTGCTAACAGACCCTGTTGTGTCGAAATATGTATCTCCATATCCATCAATCACTGCCAGAGGAGCCGACACCCTACGAGACGACCTTGTGAGGAGTAGTGATGAGCGTCAGGGGCAATATTCGAATTTGCGATATTTCGCGAATATTCGTCATGAATTCATTATTTTCATGATTGCGAAAATCGTCAATGTAATAGGCGCGTATTGCGCGCGCAATACCGGCGTGGGTCACTTTTGCGACATTTTTTCAAGCTGCCAGAAGTTTCCTTAGACTGGAGAAAATGGTTGGCACGGCAGAACATTACAATAGCTTTATATGCAGATAGAGTGCTCCAATATATTCGCGATTGCGCAAATCGGCAATTAATGATGCGCATATTTTGGCGCAATACGCGCAACTTCACATTTTAAATGATATAGCCAATAAGAGGGGACACAGCGTGAGGTCACAGAGCGCCCTCACGCTGTGCGCAGCCGACAGCCATAATGGAAGCGCTCATTAGTATTCGCCCCATAAGACGCAGGGGCATTTTCGCAGGGGGGAAAAAGTGCATCTTAGGGGGCGAAAAAAACGGTATATCTCACATGTGTACTACGTATGTACAGATGTGTGAATGTCAATAGCTATGTGTACTGTAGGTATGTGCATAGTATGAATATTATGTAAAAATTACTCCAAAATGATATAATACATAAAAATGACATATTTACATAGTTAATAGGCTTGAGCGAATCTAAGTATCTGAAGTTCCATAATAACTTCAGGGGAAATTCGATTCACTGCGAAGCCGCATTTCCTTGTGCTTAGTGATAACTAATAAATTTTCCCTGAAATGTTATTAAAAAAAAAACATACTCAACACGCAAAGAGGCCGCCGCGACCATCCTGATTGAAGATCACCACGACGGCCAGTGTGATGACGAAGGTTAGTATTATTTTTAACGAATTAACCACTGAGAGCACTCACTATTATTCTCAGATGCCACGATCAGCGATGAAAGCGCCATATGAGGGGCTTAATGACGGTGGGCAGCGCAATCGCCGTTCCACATCACTACGTCCTCTACTTACAAAGAAACGCGCTTCATGATAAAGTAATTCATCACTAAGCAAATGTATTTGTGAAATTCGGCACCTGAATCTAAGTTTTTTATTTTTTTTATTTGCTTAAGGCCTCTTTCACATGACCGTATGGCTTTTTCAGTGTTTTGCGGTCAGTTTTTCACGGATCCGTGGTTCCGTTTTTTGTTTCCGTTGTGTTTCCTTTCTGTTCCGTTTTTCCGTATGGCGTATACAGTAATTACATAGAAAAAATTGGGCTGGGCATAAAATTTACAATAGATGGGTTCGCAAAAACGGAACGGATACGGAAGAAATACGGATGCATTTCCGTATGTGTTCTTTTTTTTTTGCGGAACCATTGACTTGAATGGAGCCACGGAACGTGATTTGCGGGCATTAATAAGATATGTTCTGTCTTTCAACAGAACGGAAATGGAATAGATACGGAGTACATTCCGTCTTTTTGCGGAACTATTGAAATGAATGGTTCCGTATACGGACCGTATACGGAACGCAAAAAACAGCCCGTAAACAGAAAAAAGAACGGTCGTGTGAAAGAGGCCTAACACTAATAGTTAATACTGTTAAAAAAGACTTAAGACCATCAAGTTTAACCAAGGGATAGGAGGGGGCGCAAATTGTAGAAAAGGGAAGTGAGACCCAGATTTCTACACATTATCATAAGCATTAATGTCATGTCATTTTAAGGATTCACTTAATTCACTGTTCCTGCTGTGACCATGTCCAGAGGTGACTATTCCATAGATACAATAAAGAATCCTTGACGTCTCTGGAGACTAAACTTTTTCTTCTTCAATGTGCAGTATGTGTGCACATCCACAGTGAATTTGATTGGCTGCCCGGCCTCATCCTGTCCCTTTAAATAACAGCTGTTGATTATTTATGGTTACAGAATGTTATGAACATTGGCTCCACCCATAAAGATTATGACATCACACACCTTATATAAGGAGTGGCAAAGCTCAGAATCACTTGAGGGTTCTAATTGTCAGTGGAGGGTAAGTCTGCACTGGAGGATTCTGTTATGTCCTTCATTTTTTTTCTTCTTATCTTCTTCCTAGAAGTCTCCTCCATGTGACGTCCTGCTGTCTGTTCTTTTGCGTATTTGTCTCCCTCCATTATTTACTAAGATCAAAAGCTTCATTTTATCACATGAGACAAGCATAACAGTGTCCATCCATCCATCCACTTATCCATCCATCCATCCCTGTAGCCATTTATCCATCCAATATTTAAGCTAACAGTTGACATTTTTTCCTTTCTTCTTCCAATGCTTCTCCTCCATGCAGAGTCTGACCTTGTGCTCTTTGCTCCTCTCTTTCTAATCTATAAGTGTCAGTAGATACTTCTTAAAACAATGATCTGTTCTCATAAAAATCTTCTTTTCCCTCTCATTTCAGTATTGGTAGCAATTGCAAGTAATTTGGATATTTCCAGGATGAAACAGGCTGAGGAAGAGGAGTCATTCACCGATCTTTTATGGAGGTGGATGGTGATGGAGGCTGAGCCGGCGTTCAGGCCATCAAAGTTTGGCAAAGTCTCTATTTGGCCAACTCTAGAGACAATTCTAGAGGAGGATGAAGAGCAAGAGGAGGAGGAAAGAGAGACTGAAGAGAAGAATATTTTTGATAGAGAGGAAATGAACATCAGCAGGGCTTTGGGACATCATGTGAAGGAGGCCTGGCCAAGTGTGGATTCACTCATACATTCAGAGTGTCAGATGATGGAAACCTGGCCAAGTTTGGATTCACTTCTAGCTTCAGAAATTAATGTGAAGGAGGTCTGGCCAAGTGTGGATTCATTCACACCTTCAGTACTTCATGTGAAGGAGGCCTGGCCAAGTGTGGAGTCACCAATAACAAGATGGTGGATTCCAAAATGTCTAAGGAAAAACAGCAGTAGCAAAAAAACAGAGAGGCCTCGTCCATCACGGTTCCTTAGAGCCATATTCTGTTGCTGCTCCATCAAGACATTGGAATAACCGACATTAACATCAAAGACCTTAGAATAAAATCACAGGAGAAACTTTAACAACAACATTTATATTTTAAGATCTGTATAAACAGTTTCATTAGTCTACAAGATATATTACCATCAGATTCCATAGACACCCTAATGTAACATCTGCAAGGTTGGAAATTAAATCATCATTGTTTCCAGGATTAAGGAACTTAATTATAATTATTTATTCAGCTGTAAAATAAAATACTTTACACTAAGTTTTATTATTATTTTTTCTATAAGAAGCATAAAATAATACTGGTTGGAACAGGTGTAAGGATGTACCAGTTATTTAAAGGGATAATTCAGTTTCATCAAAAAATTGGAGAAATGGATACATTTGTGTATATTCATTTGAAAGCCCATCTTTTTACATAAGGCATAAACATATAAAAGGAGAATAGAGGAAAAATAGGAGAGACAAATATATATATATATATGGGAGAGAGAGGAGATAGATATTGGAGAAAAGGAGGGGGAAAAAAGGGGAGGAGGGAGAAGAGGGAAAGGAGAGAAAAGAGGAGAAATGGGGTCAAAATGTATATTCACTGGTTGGTCCGTTTTATCCAATGTTTTAAAGGACGGAGGGTCCTTTAAAACATTGGATAAAACGTTGTTTCACATGACCGCACAGGTACGAACATGCGCCTTTTTTTTAGAAGAAACCAGGCAGTATACACCCAGCACATAAAATTAGGGTGTCACAGGTATTTTTAAATACATCAATATTTCCTGCCAATATGTGTGAACATATGCCAGTCATACCAATAATATACGTCAGCTAATTATATATATATATATACGGTATTTTCACATGTACTAATGAATCAATACTAATGAGACATTTACTCACCCAACCGAGTATTTAAATATTTTATTATTTATTTTTTATTTATGTATTTTAATTATAATTTACTTATTTATGGATGTATACAGGGAGATTCTTACAGCCTTCTTTTTATATATTCTTATAATTATTGATGCACTCGCCCACTCAATGGAGTGTGTTTCCCCTGTTTTATCGATATTTATATATTCATTCATGCAAATATATAACTATATATTAAATTTCATACATGACTCTTAAACGTACATATATATGTATATATCTATTTATACCAAATTCCATATACAATTTTGAAATGTAAATATATTATCTTTTTATTTTTTATTGTACTTTTCCTATTATCTATGTTCCTTGTAGACTTGATAAAGGGGCCGTCGAGACCCCGAAACGCATTGTCTCAAAATAAACTTTGTTGTATCCTGTACCGGGCGCCTTATGATCGTCTACCTGCTTGATCACTCCATAGTGACAAGCTAAGATACGTTTTCCTATAAATTGATGGAAGGCAGGGCCAACAATACCAAATTGTGGTACATTATACCGCCCCAACAGAGCCAAATACCACAGTAGCGTTGAGCACGAATATTCGAATCGCGAATTTTAATCGCAAATATCGCCACTTCGAGAATTTACGAATATTTAGAATATAGTGCTATGTTTTCGTATTAGCGAATAGTGTCGATTGTGAATATTCTAATCGCAAATGTATTGCGAATATCAGCACTTAGCAACATCCCTAGCAACAATAGGAAAGTTGCCTACCCCTTTGTGTTGATCGCGAATATTCTAATGGTAAATTTTTATTGCGAATATATTACATCAAGTAAATAATGACTGGAGATTATGAATTCTCAAATTTGCAAATTTATGGCAAATATTTAGCCAAAAATTAGCGAAATATCGCAAATTTAAATATTGCCTATGCCGCTCATCACTATACCACAGTCAATCACAAAATACATCCCAAAAACTTCCACTGGCCAGCCCCTGGGCATCAGCTCACCAGGATAGACCTTACCGGGAAATATGGCCAATCCGCCCCTGGCCATGCATGACAGCTGCAGCCTTTCACTGATTGCAGCACCTGTGAATGAAGGCAGAGGGATGTGGCTCCCTCTGCCTTCCAATTAGAGCCCCCGCAGTGAAATTGCGGGGCTCCTATCGCTTGCCATGGCAGCCTGGACACTGCCGAAGTGCTCCAGACCTGCCGTTGCTTTCTCAATACTGAGCTATGCACGAGGCACAGCTCAGACCCTCACCCTAATAGAGATCTAGGCCCTTAAGGGGTTTAATATTAAAAAGAAATAAGTGAAAAAAAGTTAAGAAAAAATTTAAAACACCAATATATTATAAGTTTAAATCACCCCCTTTTCCACTTTTACATATACAATATATAAACAATCAAAAAATAACTGACCACTATAAAAATTTTACCTAATATTTAGTGATGAGCGGCAGGGGAATATATGAATGTGTGATATTTCGCGAATATTCGCCATATATTCGAGAATTCATTATCTCCAGTCATTATTTTCTTGATTGCAGACATCGTCAAATGAAAAATTTGCGTAAAATATTCGCATTATGAAAATTCGCAATCAACACTACTCCTAAAGTCAAAGATATTGCAGCCTTCTCATTGGCCCACAAGCTAGAAGCAGGGAGGGATCATGTGTACTGATTAAAAAAAATCTTGAATATTCAAAATTACGAAAATATATCACTATATTCTAAATATTCACGAATTCTCGAAGTGCTGATATTTGCGATAAAAATTGAACTCTAGGGCCTGGCTCTGTTCTGTATGTCCCCAGCTGTTGAGTGGGCATCTGCTACTCCTTGCTTCATTGTTGTTCTCTAGCTTGGAGCTGTGGGTACTTGGGCAGAGGCCAACTGCCCTCTGCCCAGATGCCAGCTCTTCTGCTGGGGTAGCCTGTGGGGAGTCAGCCTCTGGACAAGAGGATAGGGGCGGGCAGAGGCCAACTGTGCTCTGCCCAGATGTCAGCTCCTCCGCTGGGGTAGCCTGTGGGGAAGCAGCATCTGGATAGGGGAGGGCAGAGGCTGACTGCGCTCTGCCCAGATGCTAGCTCTTCCGCTGGAATGGGGTCAGGCAATCCTACCCCCAGGACCTTGTTGCAGGCCGGCTGTGGAAAGGAGAGATTGCTTAAATCCTCCTGCTGGCATTCCTGCGGGGTTGGTGGGGGATCTGTACCGGCTGTCCAGCATCCCTGTAGGTCTGGTGCAGAGACCGCAGTCCCATCTGCACCATCGGAGTTAGGGGTGCTGTCCCCCTGTGGTTGGCCGCCGCCTCCCTGTGCTTAGAGACTGCGGGCTATTTAAACCCGCAACATTAGGACAGCAGGGCTGACCTCTATAGCCCGGTACTGCCGTCATGCCCTAAAGTACTTGTGGGGGGAGGAATATCGGTCGTTCCACCCACTCTTTCATATGACCTACCCTAACTGAACATAACCTGTTGGCTGATTTTAAATGCTGTACCTAGTAATCAGTTTGGTGAAGGTATTTTTCTTGTTTTTTCCTACAGATCCTGATTCTCTGTCCCCTGATGATTATTGATGTAAATATGAAACATGCAATAGAGTAGGGAAATATAGGGCTTTGAGCTAGGGACAGGTTCCAGAAGGGGTCGCCCTTTTAAGGACGAGTGCCCTGGGGTGAGGCTGCTCTGAATATCTAGGCTAGGGCCACCACAGGGGCTCATTTAGGGGCTTTCTTATTACCCCGACAAGGTATGGTGATTATAGCCCATGAAAGAAATGATCCGTCTTGGACCCGGGCTGCTATATCAAGGGACCTGTCGTCAGAGTGGTAGGACCACGGTTTATTTATATCAGTGCCGCCGTGCTGCCACTCTGTGTTCCTAATTCACTGTGATTCTATTTGAACTTACTTATATCTTGGTCTATCTAAGGGTAATTTTTTTTAGATAATAGATTAAAAGTTAAATTTTTCTTCCTTCTCCTCCATCGGCTGTGCTGTGAACTGGAGCGCACAGCGTGAGGTCACATAGCGCCCTCACGCTGTGCGCAGCCGACAGCCATAATGGAAGCACTCATTAGTATTCGCCCCATAAGACGCAGGGGCATTTTCCCCCCACTTTGGGGGGCAAAAAAACGGTATATCTCACATGTGTACTACGTATGTACAGATGTGTGAATGTGAATAGCTATGTGTACTGTAGGTATGTGCATAGTATGAATATTATGTAAAAATTACTTCAAAATGATATAATACATAAAAATGACATATTTACATAGTTAATAGTCTTGAGCGAATCTAAGTATCTGAAGTTCCATAATAACGTCAGGGAAAATTCGATTCACTGCGAAGCCGCATTTCCTTGTGCTTAGTGATAACTAATAAATTTTCCCTGAAATGGCAGTAAAATAATAAAAAAAAAAACATACTCAACACGTAAAGAGGCCGCCACGACCATCCTGATTGAAGATCACCACGACGACCAGTGTGATGACGAAGGTTAGTATTATTTATATTATTTTTAACGAATTAACCACTGAGAGCACTCACTATTATTCTCAGATGCCACGATCAGCGATGAAAGCGCCATCTGAGGGGCTTAATGTCGGTGGGCAGCGCAATCGCCGTTCCACATCACTACGTCCTCTACTTACAAAGAAACGCGCTTCGTGAGGAAGTAATTCATCACTAAGCAAATGTATTTGTGAAATTTGTCAAGGCACCTGAATCAAATTTTTTTCTTTTTTTTCTTAAGGCCTCTTTCACACGACCGTATGGCTTTTTCAGTGTTTTGCGGTCAGTTTTTCACAGATCTGTTGTTCCGTTTTTTGTTTCCATTGTGTTTCCTTTCTGTTCCGTTTTTCCGTATGGCGTATACAGTAATTACATAGAAAAAATTGGGCTGGGCATAACATTTTCAATAGATGGGTTCGCAAAAACGGAACGGATACGGATGCATTTCCGTATGTGTTCCTTTTTTTTTGCGGAACCATTGACTTGAATGGAGCCACGGAACGTGATTTGCGGGCATTAATAAGATATGTTCTGTCTTTCAACAGAACGGAAATGGAATAGATACGGAGTACATTCCCTTTTTTTTGCGGAACTATTGAAATGAATGGTTCCGTATACGGAACGCAAAAAACGTCCCGTAAACAGAAAAAAGAACGGTCGTGTGAAAGAGGCCTAACACTAATAGTTAATACTGTTAAAAAAGACTTAAGACCATCAAGTTTAACCAAGGGATAGGAGGGGGTGCAAATTTTAGAAAAGGGAAGTGAGACCCAGATTTCTACACATTATCATAAGCATTAATGTCATGTCATTTTAAGGATTCACTTAATTCACTGTTCCTGCTGTGACCATGTCCAGAGGTGACTATTCCATAGATGCAATAAAGAATCCTTGACGTCTCTGGAGACTAAACTTTTTCTTCTTCAATGTGCAGTATGTGTGCACATCCACAGTGAATTTGATTGGCTGCCCGGCCTCATCCTGTCCCTTTAAATAACAGCTGTTGATTATTTATGGTTACAGAATGTTATGAACATTGGCTCCACCCATAAACATTATGACATCACACACCTTATATAAGGAGTGGCAAAGCTCAGAATCACTTGAGGGTTCTAATTGTCAGTGGAGGGTAAGTCTGCACTGGAGGAGTCTGTTATGTCATTCATTTTTTTTCTTCTTATCTTCTTCCTATTAGTCTCCTCCATGTGACGTCCTGCTGTCTGTTCTTTTCGTATTTGTCTCCCTCCATTATTTACTAAGATCAAAAGCTTCATTTTATCACATGAGACAAGCATAACGGTGTCCATCCATCCATCCATCCATCCATCCCTGTAGCCATTTATCCATCCAATATTTAAGCTAACAGTTGACAGTTTTTCCTTTCTTCTTCCAATGCTTCTCCTCCATGCAGAGTCTGACTTTGTGTTCTTTGCTCCTCTCTTTCTAATCTATAAGTGTCAGTAGATACTTCTTAAAAAAATTATCTGTTCTCATAAAAATCTTCTTTTCCCTCTCATTTCAGTATTGGTAGCAATTGCAAGTAATTTGGATATTTCCAGGATGAAACAGGCTGAGGAAGAGGAGTCATTCACGATCTTTTATGGAGGTGGATGGTGATGGAGGCTGAGCCGGCGTTTAGGCCATCAAAGTTTGGCAAAGTCTCTTTTTGGCCAACTCTAGAGACAATTCTAGAGGAGGATGAAGAGCAAGAGGAGGAGGAGGGAAGAGAGACGGAAGAGAAGAATATTTTTGATAGAGAGGAAATGAACATCAGCAGGGCTTTGGGACATCATGTGAAGGAGGCCTGGCCAAGTGTGGATTCACTCATATCTTTAGAACTTCGTGTGAAGGAGTCCTGTCCGAGTGTGGATTCACTCATACATTCAGAGTGTCATATGATGGAAACCTGGCCAAGTTTGGATTCACTTATAGCTTCAGAAATTAATGTGAAGGAGGTCTGGCCAAGTTTGGATTCACTCACACCTTCCGTACTTCATGTGAAGGAGGCCTGGCCAAGTGTGGAGTCACCAATAACAAGATGGTGGATTCCAAAATGTCTAAGGAAAAACAGCAGTAGCAAAAAAACTGAGAGGCCTCGTCCATCACGGTTCCTTAGAGCCATATTCTGTTGCTGCTCCATCAAGACATTGGAATAACCGACGTTAACATCAAAGACCTTATAATAAAATCACAGGAGAAACTTTAACAACAACATTTATATTTTAAGATCTTTCATTAGTCTACAAGATATATTACCATCAGATTCCATAGACACCCTAATGTAACATCTGAAAGGTTGGAAATTAAATCATCATTGTTTCCAGGATTAAGGAACTTAATTATAATTATTTATTCAGCTGTAAAATAAAAATAAATACTTTACACTAAGTTCTATTTTTTTTTTTTCTATAAGAAGCATAAAATAATACTGTTTGGAACAGGTGTAAGGATGTACCAGTTATTTAAAGGGATAATTCAGTTTCATAAAAAAAACGGATCGGCTGTGGAAAGGAGAGATTGCTTAAATCCTCCTCCTGGCATTCCTGTGGGGTTGGTGGGGGATCTGTACCAGCTGTCCAGCATCCCTGTAGGTCTGGTGCAGTAAAAATCAAAAAACACATTTATCACTGATTAAAAATGAAAAAAAAAAAATTCCCTACACATGTTTGGTATCACTGCGTCCATAACGACCTGATCTATAAAACGGTCATGTTACTTTACCCGAACGGTGAACGCCATAAAAATAAAAAAATAAAAACTATGAGAAAATTGAAATTTTGCCCACCTTACTTCCCAAAAAAGGTAATAAAAGTGATCAAAAATGTTGCATGTACGCCAAAATAGTGCCAATCAAACCGTCGTCTCATCCCCCAAAAAATGAGACCCTACCCAAGATAATCGCCCAAAAACTGAAAAAACTATGGCTCTTAGACTATGGAAACACTAAAACATGATTTTTTTTGTTTCAAAAATGAAATCATTGTGTAAAACTTACATAAATAAAACAAAGTATACATATTAGGTATCGCCGCGTCCGTATCGACCGGCTCTATAAAAATATCACATGAGTTAACCCCTCAGGTGACCACCGTAAAAAAATAAAAATAAAAACGGTTTAAAAAAAGCCATTTTTTGTCATCTTACGTCACAAAAAGTACAATAGCAAGCGATCAAAAAGTCATATGCACCCCAAAATAGTGCCAATAAAACAGCCATCTCATCTCGCAAATAAATGAGACCCTACTTAAGATAATCGCCCAAAAACTGAAAAAACTATGGCTCTTAGGCTATGGAGACACTAAAACTTTTTTTGTTTTAAAAATGAAATCATTGTGTAAAACTTACATAAATAAAAAAAATTGTATACATATTAGGTATCACCGCGTCCGTGACAACCTGCTCTATAAAATTACCACATGATCTAACCTTTCAGATGAATGTTGTAAATAACAAAAAAAAACTGTGCCAAAAAAGCTATTTCTTGTTACCTTGCCGCACAAAAAGTGTAATATAGAGCAACCAAAAATCATATGTACCCTAAACTAGTACCAACAAAACTGCCACCCTATCCCGTAGTTTCTAAAATGGGGTCACTTTTAGGGAGTTTCTACTCTAGGGGTGCATCAGGGGGGCTTCAAATGGGACATGGTGTCAAAAAAACAGTCCAGCAAAATCTGCCTTCCAAAAACCGTATGGCATTCCTTTCCTTCAGCGCCCTGCCGTGTGCCCGTACAGCGGTTTACGACCACATATGAGGTGTTTCTGTAAACTACAGAATCAGGGCCATAAATATTAAGTTTTGTTTGGCTGTTAACCCTTGCTTTGTTACTTGAAAAAAAATATTAAAATGGAAAATCTGCCAAAAAAGTGAAATTTTGAAATTGTATCTCTATTTTCCATTAAATCTTGTGCAACACCTAAAGGGTTAACAAAGTTTGTAAAATCTGTTTTGAATACCTTGAGGGGTGTAGTTTCTTAGATGGGGTCACTTTTAGGGAGTTTCTCCTCTAGGGGTGCATCAGGGGGCTTCAAATGGGACATGGTGTAAATAAACCAGTCCAGCAAAATCTGCCTTCCAAAAACCAAACGGCGCACCTTTCACTCTACGCCCCGCTGTGTGGCCGTACAGTAGTTTACGTCCACATATGGGGTGTTTCTGTAAACGGCAGAGTCAGGGCAATAAAGATACAGTCTTGTTTGGCTGTTAACCCTTTCTTTGTTAGTGGAAAAAATGGGTTAAAATTGAAAATTAGGCAAAAAAATGAAATTCTCAAATTTCATCCCCATTTGCCAATAACTCTTGTGCAACACCTAAAGGGTTAACAAAGTTTGTAAAATCAGTTTTGAATACCTTGAGGGGTGTAGTTTATAGAATGGGATCATTTTTGGGTGGTTTCTATTATGTAAGCCTCGCAAAGTGACTTCAGAGCTGTAGTGGTCCCTAAAAAATTTTTTTTTGTAAATTTCTGAAAAATTGCAATATTTGCTTCTAAAGTTCTAAACCTTGTAACATCCCAAAAAAATAAAATATAATTCCCAAAATAATTCAAACATGAAGTAGACATATGGGGAATGTAAAGTCATCACAATTTTTGGGGGTATTACTATGTGTTACAGAAGTAGAGAAACTGAAACTTTGAAATTTGCAAATTTTTCTTAATTTTTGGTAAATTAGATATTTTATTATGCAAAAAAAATATTTTTTTGACTTCATTTTACCAGTGTCATGAAGTACAATATGTGACGAAAAAACAACCTCAGAACGGCCTGGATAAGTCAAAGCGTTTTAAAGTTATCACCACTTAAAGTGACACTGGTCAGTATTGCAAAAAATGGCCAAGTCCTTAAGGTGAAATGGGGCTGAGTCCTTAAGGGGTTAAGGGCCACTCTCATCTTTGATGAGACCTGCTTCTGGACTATCACTCTGTGAAGGGCTCTCCCATCTCTGGAGGTTATGGAGCAAAAAAAGAGAAATTCTGGGAAATCCTGCAGCTAGATACAGAAGAGAACATCTCGATCAGCCATTGTCTCTGCACAATCTGTGATAAACAAGCCACGTGACCACCTCAATGACACCCAGTGACCTCTCCCCCTCCGTCCTCATTGGGTGTACCAAGATGGCGCGGGGTTATAGAACGTGGGTGTAACAAGATGGCGGAATTACTCTCACGTTGCCTTTAAAATTGGACGCTCGTCTTGTGACTGTGGACGGGGAAGGCTAAATTTGTCGGAAACCTAAGTATTCCTTGAGTTTGGAACCTCCCGCTTGGTTCCGTCGCGCGGCCCTTCTATCTCCTTCCGGAGGGGGTCTCTATGGTCACGGGCCCCTCTAGCACACGTGCCGGAAGTCACTCTATTCCCCCCTCCACGCCGCGGTGCAGTGTGGGTAGCCGCTGTCAGCCATGGCGTCCCGTGTCCTCTGTGTGTGTGTCCGCTCGGCGCTGCGCCCCCTGCCCCGGCGCTCCCTACCTGCCCTGGGCAGCACCGCCTGCAGGCAGCGCTCTTCCCTGGCCAGGCCTGCAACCAACGCCCCGGTCCTCGCCACACAGGTACGGCACGGGAGACCCGACAAGGCCAGCCAGGGGTCACCTGGGGGTAGAGAGGGCTGCGTGTGGGGGCGGCGAGTGCGGCTGGTGTGTATACGGCCCTAGAGCATGCGGATGCAGGTTGTGAGCCCTGTGCGGGCGGCCAGCTCGCCTGCTGCTCCAGGCAGAGCCTGCCCACAGTAGTGGTGGTGGTGACCCATGCTGTCTTCTCCTGACATCACCTGCAGGGGGCCTGGTCACCTATGGCGACCATAGGAATGCATTCATTTAAAGGAATTGTCCAGGATTACAGAACCCATACCCAGTCCTGCAATGATCTAACCTTCTGTTTAATTTCCTCACCCTCTGATTGCTGTCAGTGAATGGAAACAGTTTGGAAACTATGCTGATTATGTCCAGATGCGCAGCAGGTGGTGACTTCACTTTTATAACTATGAGCAGAATGGCTTGTCAGACGCAGGCGATGAACCAGAACGATGCTAGTCACTGACCGCAAGCAGATATTTTTTCCTCCCGTGCCTGGTTGCTGTCAGTGTTGTGCTGATTAGTATATGTTTTTGGGGTGAAACTGTCCAATTACTTTGTATCATGTGATGGCTTCTGTGGCACATCGGCGCGTGTCTGCCGTGGGACGTGCAATCCGGATGATGTCATCAGTGGTGCCACTGGCTCCTTCCTACAAGCAGTCATACCGTTTAGATAGCTGTTAGGCGAAGCGCTAATTTGTCCGATAGCCCCCCTCCCCCACCTGCCTCGGCTGAGCATGCATGTGTTTTGAATTGGGAGGAATTCGATGCTGGACATGTCTAGTGGCAGCCTGAGAATAAAAGGATTGGACATGTTGAAATACTGCAGCCTGGTCCTTATCTCCTTTGAAATCGGACGTCGGGGAGAAGTTGAGGACCTTGTGAATTGGATTTGATGTTAATCTATTGATGTGTCACATGACCTTGATGGTCAAGCAGTGATGTCATAAGGCGGTGCTTTGTTTTTTGTTTTTTTGTTTTTGGTGCAATTTTGCACAAAATCTTCCCCAAAAGGCCGCCAGCTGCACGGCTGAATCTTGGGAGGCCACGCTGCACTCTATGCGAGAGCATTTTATGGCTGCGACTACGCTAAGAAAGGGCGTGTCCTCTCCGGGTGCATTGTCCAGATGAACGCTGCTGGAAACAGCAATAGGTGCCAGCGGGTGTTCAGCATTCAAATGGGAAAACCACGGTGGAGTTTGCCTTTGTTCACTCTGTGAACGGGGCCGTGTAAAGTGTTTTTAAGGCCATTGTAGCCACATGTTTTCACCTTGAAAGACTTCTATTAGGACCTAAAGGGGGGGCCCAGACGGCATGTGCTGCTGTGTGCGAGAAACTCTGACTAACCAGATGTCACCACCTATTGCCAAACTGATGACGGCTATCTCCATGAGCTGTTCTTCTAGGGCCTTGTTCACACATCCGTGTCTGGCATTGACCGTCTATGGCAGTGTTTCCCAACCAGTGTGCCTCCAGCTGTTGCAAAACTACAACTCCCAGCATGCCTGGACAGCCTTTGGCTGTGCGGGCATGCTGGGAGTTATAGTTTTGCAACAGCTGGAGGCACACTGGTTGGGAAACACTGGTCTATGGGACTGTGGAAAGCCACTGACGACATGGATGGCATCCGTGTTCTGTCAGTGCTTTGCAGACCACTGGTAGGAGATGCTTTGGAATGTGGATGATACATGGAGGGCTAAAAAACGGACACCCGGATCCTTCACAGATGGGTTTTCCACGGATGTCAAACGGAAAGGGAACGAGGCCTTAAGCTTCAGATCGCACCCAGGTCCCAAAAGGAAGCCAAAAATGTAATATGAGCATTCAGCAGGGCTGATCTAAAAAAAATCGGCGCAACTGAAAAAAGTAGAGCGCGTTCTGTAGCAGCCAATCGGATTGAAACGCTCGGTGACTGAAGAGGGCCATGTGCATATATGGGAGCGTTCTCCGTTCACAGGGGAGGGTGACGACCATGTTCTGGAGATTGGTGGGAGGGACCCACGTCTATGGGGCATTTGGGACATCATGTCCAGACAAATCCTGTGCGGTATTTATCTGGGATACCATGTCCCCTCTCTCAGGTGGGGCATCTCTAGAGGGCGTCGCACAGCTCACGTTGTGTAAGTTGGGTCTAGTCAACAAACTCTTAGAAAATGGCGCCCAAGTGTCCTGCGACACTTATAGAAGTTGCCGCAACATGTGTCTACGCTAAGGGTACGTTTGCATCTGCGGCATGCCTGATCCAGTGTGAATGCCGGCCAGAAAAAATTATAGTCGATGACCTGGCAGTGAGCTTTAGAATCCAGCAAAATACACGACAGACCAGCCTGCAGGATATGCTGCTGCCACTCTGAATACGCCCCCTTAATCTTGTTAGTGGGCCAACCTTTTTAATGAGTTCATCTTCCGGCCCAGCGCCTGAGGCTGCACTACTGAGACCTGTTCCCCTCTGTATTTACTGATTGCCGAAGACTGAATGTATGTGGTTGGGGGAGCAGGGGTCTTACAGAAAGCCCACTTACACAGATGGCCGTTGCCGTATGTCTTTCCTCTGACTCTGTGTCTTGTTTCTGCAGGTCTCTGGCTCCTTATATCAGTCATGTCGCCAGTACAGCGGCGCTCCCCCCCTCACCCTGGAGGGCATCGCCGAAAGAGTTTTATATGTATTGAAGCTGTATGATAAGGTTGACCCAGAAAAGGTGAGAATTTTGTATTTATTTTTTCTAACTACCATTGACGTTGTGTGGTTTTACGCCGGCCCCTCCGATTAGGTAGCTGTTGGCTGAAAGTTTGTTCGGTTGACAGCTTTCTCAGTTCCTCTGTACACATGCATGCTTGGCCAAGCATGCCTGTGTCCTGTATGGAGAAAGCATGTCTGACAGCAGCTTACCTTCCCAAGGACAAAAGGATCTGGCGGGATCAGCCTGATCCTTAGCTCCCCGCCATCTCTGTCCAGGAGAGTCCCTTCATACACCTTAGATGTTTGGCTGTCGTTTATCTAAGGTGCGCGGCCAGCTTTAGAGTCCGTTCAGATTTCCCTGTTTTTCCTCGCAGGAGCTGACTGACCGCTCTCTGTATACACACTTGTACAGGGAAACTGTCAGTCATCTTTTTGTGGGCGGGGCAAGCAGGACTCTCATTGTCTCTTCTAGGAGTCCTGTCCGGATTTCTCTTTGCTCCAAATCATAAACTTACATCAGAGCTCAGCCTTTCTCCCTCTGATATGATGAGTCCTAAGATAAACCTTTTGGTATCTGATTGGTGGGGAGTCCAGCCAGTCAAAAAAAAAAAATCTGGCAGAGAACAGGCTACCAGAGTTCTCCGGATAGTGCGTGTACCCGCCAGACCGCATTGACTGTAATAGGATCCGGCCGCTCCCTGACACATCAGCTGGGACTCGGCTGGACAAAAATCGCTACACGCAATGGTTTTTGTCCAGCCGAATCCTGTCATATATGCCAGGGAGTGGCCAGTTCCCCGCGGGATCTAGTGGACACGTGGCACTGTCCGGCTATGCTGGATCCAGAGAACCCCGGCCGCTTGTTCTCTGCCGGACTTCTTTGACGCATGTGTGAAACTAGCCTAAGTCGGTGTTAGGGTAGGTTCGCACACATATTCCATGTGGATTTACATATGGGAAAATCTGCTAAATATTACAGTACCAGCCACGTGGATGAGATCTGGACACGTGGCATCCACGATATAGAGGTTTTCCATGCGGGAAGTGACCTGTGATCCAGATTTCTGAAATCTGCAGGATGTTTTTAATGCCTGACACAGATTGTCTTCAGATTTTCCCCTTAGGCCTCATGCACACGGCTGTTGTTTTGGCGGCTCGGATGCGGACCCATTCACTTCAATGGGGCCGCAAAAGATGTGGGCAGCACGCCGTCCCGTTTCCGTTATGCAGGGGAGCCCTGCGCAGACTGATTATCTGTCAGATTGTCAGGGAAGAGCACTAGTTCCCAACAATCTTTTAGTTTCCCAACAACCTTTTACGCAGGCAATCGGGTGTTTGCGTCGGTCTGACGACACAGACAGTAATTGTTCCTGCGCAGTAGACGGTGGTGTGTAGAGAGCGTCCTGCTGCACTGGAGCAGGGATTTTCTTTGCGGACCAGCGATCACTGAATTGCTCTCTTGTCCTCATACAGCGGAGGTGATTGCTGCATGTAAAAGCTTCCCTCGTCTACCGCTGACGATCGGACAGTGATCTGGAGCGTCCGCTTTGTTCCTCATCATCTGTCAGATAATCAGTCCATGTAAAAGGACCCTTACACTCGGGGTGAATTCTCCCTGGTCAGTAAACCTGAGACTTTTTTACCTGCAGGCATTCCATACAGGGGTCATTGAGGCCTGATCAGTACATCTGTCCTGTAGGACCTCAGTCTTCTGGATCAGTATTTGCTGCAGACAATACAGATGACACCATGCTTGATCCTCCTTTACACCTACTAATTGCCGGTCCTTCCCTTCCAGCTTTCAGTCAACTCCCACTTTATGAAAGACCTGGGTCTGGACAGTTTGGACCAAGTTGAGATAATAATGGCAATAGAGGATGAGTTTGGTAAGAAACATTCCCACCTGAATATTGCTACCAGTCTTTACAGCTGCGCTTAGATACCGATGGTTCTCTTCTGTTGATTGGTAAATCCTAGCAGAAATGTTGGAAAGCATTTTTTTGCCACCTAGAATAGCGGTGCCGACGTCTGCTTTCTAGAAAGAGTCCATTCACACATCCACAAAATGGGTCCGCATCTATTCCGCAATTTTGCGGAACAGGTGCAGACCCATTCATTTTCAATGTGGCAGGAATGTGCTGTCCGCATCCGCGGATCCGCACTTCCGTTTCGCAAAAAAATAGAACATGTCCTATTCTTGTCTGCAATTGTGGAGAAGAAAAGGCACTTTCCATGAGAGTGCCGGCCATGTGCGGTCCGCAAAATGCGGAACGCACATTGCCGGTGTCCGTGTTCTGCGGATCCGCAAAACACATATGGACGTGTGAATGGACCCTAAACAGGCTCAGCCTATGTTTTACTCCAGGGCAGCATTCGCAGTTCAGCTGGTTGTTCAGGTGGCAAGCTCATCAGAAACACCGCTCAACTGCACTTCTAAATTGTAGGGGGTCAGTAGTTTTTTTCCTACATCACATTTCTTCCCTGAAGGGAAATATTCTGTGCAGACACTGTTAGGGATAAGGCTACTTTCACACGACCGTAGTGTTTTGCAGATCCGCAAAACACGGACACCGGCAATGTGCGTTCCGCATTTTGTGGACCGCACATCGCCGGTATCAAAGAAAGTACCTATTATTGTCAGCAATTGCGGACAAGAATAGGACACGCTCTATTTTATATTTTCGCGGGGCAACGAAACGGAACTATGAATGTGGACTCGTGTGAATGTAGCCTATGTAGGAGATTGCAGCTCTGAAGGTACAAAACTGTGAATGAAATGGCAACGGTCATCCCTTCATTCGCTTCCAGACGTTTTAAGGGTCATTCACACATGCCAGAAATGCTGCCAGTTTTCAATGCTAATTTGCATGCAGAAGCTGATAAGCACCTCAGGACTAGGTCAGGGGTACGTTCATTGTCACCATATTTGTTTTAAGGGGGTCTTTTGCATGTGAGTATAGAACGTCCTAGACTGGTTTCTATGGAGCTAAATGGTCTTGATGGTTATAGTAAACCATTTTAACGCGGCTTAATGCATGGCTGACAACTGCTGCGTGAAAACGGTGTGTCACAAGGGCCCAGTCCGGATCCCAGTCCGTCTCCTTGAAAATGTAGTGGTTGCATGCAGCAGCACTGGCACGTCTTCGTAAACCAGTTCGTATGGCTGCTCTCCATGTCCTTACTCACCGGCCAAGCTTGACATAGCATTTTCTTTCCACTAGGTGGCGAACGCCTTGCATCTTTTAAATGTTAGCAGCTGCTTGGCGTTGCTCACTTGCCTACGTGATTGGAATGCAAAGCGTTACCCGGCGCTGCGCTCGCTGACAGATATTTGGTATTACTTCAGAAAGCCCATTTGCAGCAGTGTGATCCCAATGTAATGCGGCCTTACTCTGTAAAAGCACAGTTATAGTATGTCACCCGTCCTTTGGCTTGGCAGTCTGGCACAGCGTAGCAATGTTCCTGCATGGATTGGGCTTGATATTTCCATATGGTCTGCCATTTTCATGCAGAAGCTCCAGGGTGTCAGGTCTGTGGGTAGAGAAGTAGAGCGGCACCATAAGGGAGTGTTGGGGGACATTCTGATTTGAATGTCCTAAGGCACGGCTTATAAGCTGCCACTGGTGGACTCGTCCGCCTTTGACATGGATGACCAGTCATCTGCACGGCCGCCATGCATTCCTTGCTTCTGCATTATGCATTTCTTTCAGGAACTGTTACTTTTAATTATCTGTGTCACTAGGACAGTCTCGGTGACATGTTTTTTTCCCGCATGCTGTGATCTCTCCTTCTGCCTCCTGCTTGGGTTGCTAGGATACCATATTGGGTGCGAGCATCGGGAAACTCGCGTGAAGGGAGGCAGCAGTGAATGCAGCATGGAGATAGCGGTCATTGCAATATAGCCGAAGATGGCGGAATTCAGTTACAGTAATCCGCCGGGGGGGGGATGCGAAAATTAGGAAGCCTGCAATCTAGATAGATCAGTCAACCATTGCAGCTTACATATCCGTATAGACACGCTCTATTGTAACGCCAGACAGACTACAGTGCTAGGAAAGCTGGGTGAAAAAAATCAGTTGGAACTGCAATTGTCGCCATGTTGGTAGATTTCATGTGTTTCGCAGAAGCGATGGCCGAATGCAATTTTTGGACTGAGTGTCTAATCCCTGCATCTTATTCCTTTGCAGGATTTGAGATTCCTGATGCCGACGGTGAGAAGCTGATGACGCCACAGGAGATAGTAGATTACATTGCAGATAAAAAGGATGTGTATGAGTGACGTGAAGTCCATGTGTCAGTTCCTCCGTTCGTTGTAAGTGTAGCCAAGTCTGCAGATCTCGGTCTGGTCACTACAGGCATCCATAGACCCCAGATCCATATACACATGTCATCCTCCCGCTTTTTCACTTTTCCTCTGAGCCAAAAATAATCATTAGATGGTTACGAAAAGGTCCTAAAATATCAATTTGTGGACAGACTGAAGGAGTTCAGCTCTGAGGGGCAAACATATTGTTCCTTGGCCTTGATTCTTTACTGCCGGGTATTGAGCCTTCTGTGACATTTACCCTGTCTGCTGTGTGCGGGCGAAGGCAGAATGACAATGAGGTTTTCCTGGATTTTCTCAGGGGTTGTCTCACTTCAGAAAATAGCATTTATCATGTAGAGAAAGTTAATACAAGGCACTTACTAATGTATTGTGATTGTCCGTATTGCTTCCTTCGCTGGCTGGATTCATTTTTCCGTTGCATTGAACACTGCTCGTTTCCATGGTTTCAACGACCAGTGGTGGCCGTGCTTGCGCACTACAGTGAAAAGCGCCATCCTATATACGCGCCCATGGTCACGGCCGCCAGAGTATGGCGCATTTTCCTATAGAATGCAAGCACGGCCACCACTGATGGATTTGCAGGGTGGTTGTAACCATGGAAACGAGCAGTGTATAATCAGATGAAAAAAGGAATCAAGCCAGCAAAGGACACACTATGGACGATCACAATACATTAGTAAGTGCCTTGTATTAACGTTCTCTACATAAATGCCACTTGCTCAACGCCTTTGAAGGAACTTTTTCTTTGTCTGTGGCCATAGTCAACTCTTCCGTTAGTGCATCCCTCCTGCTTGGGTGGGATGGTGGTCATAGGCACCTCTTCTAATTTTTGTCAAAATATGAATAATATGCCCATTGCAGAAAAGGGTGGTCTAGGTCTTCTGTCTGACGACCCTAATACAAATTGGGTTTGTTGTATGACTACCAGATAGAGACAGCAGCATGGTAGCAATTACACAATCGGCCCCCCTTCCCATATTTCGAGCTTATTAATCAGATTTTTCTTTAAAATATTGAGAACCAGTGAAGCAAATGTTGGGACCCATAAGGCGTTAGGGTGACCCACTGTGCAGCCTTGAGAAGTGTCAGTGGCGTATCTTTAAACAAAAATAATTGCTGAGATTTTGCTATGTACTCTGTCTGAGAATTTGCAATGTGTCTTCTTACAGTTGTCTCTCTCCTGCAGGTAGCTTGGCTGGGCGTGTTGTGATCTCGCCTGCATGCCGTGGCCCCGTGGCTGCCGTCGCCACTTCTTCCAGGATCCTGTATTTAAACTGTCTGAATGTGTTGGCCTTTAATAAATGTAAAAACACACAAAAGACAAGACACCACTTTACTGTCCATCTGCCATTACTGACATTTATTTCTCAATCGTAATCTACTTATATTGTCACCCGGAGGCGTCATAGATCTCTGCCCGGATGCGGGCCTCCGGTTTCAGATGGCCTCCGGTAATCAAAGGTTTACACTGGGGGGGGTTCCATATGTTGTAGGTGTGATAAAGAACATAAATTGTAGTCCTACTACTCTGAAATCAGCCTTGGGCCTTATGGACACGACTGTAGTTTTGGTCCGCAACTTATGTAGACCCATTCATTTCAGTGAAAAAAATAAATAAAAGTTGTTGGACAAGAATTAGGCATTTCTAACAGAGGACACGATGTACCGATCTGCAGAATGCATGCAGCCAGTATCTGTGTTTTGTGGATATGCAATTTGTGGACTGTAATAACCGCTACAGCCGTGTGCATGAGGCCTTACAGGTGCCCTATACATTAGCGATTCGGTGTCCCATGTCCCCGCTGCAATCCGCTTCCAGGTGATGTCCCAACATGCCTGGGAAGGTTGCTCAGCCAATCACTTTCCTGGCGGGTCATTGCTGCAGCCACTGATTGGCTGAGCTCTTTCCGTTTCCTGCTGTCCGGACAGGGATGAGGCAGTGTAAGCGGTTTTATTTTTATGCACCTTTTGTATCCCACTGGAAAACCTGTATTGGCTGGTGTACCCCTTCAAGGCTCTTTTACATGCAAGAATAATCATCATCAGCCCATGCAGAAATCCTCATTAGTCTGCAGTGCATTTCACGGTATGTGTATGGAGGACAAATGATCGTTCAGTGCATTGCCCTTTAAATGAACATATATGATGATCGCCATTTGTAATCGCCCAGTAGCAGACCGTGGCGAAGGACCTTTAGGCTAAACAAGCAAGACCACCCTGGGAATAGTGTTGGAGTTCATGGCTCACTGTCATAATACAGACGATATAGTGTGACATTAAAGGGGTAGTCTCACCTTAGACATTGGTGGGGTTCTGCACATATCTCCAGAACAGGGTGCCCGAAGTAAGCCACGTTTGCACTGCTGCTCTCCATGCATTTTGTATGGGACTGCTGAAAATAGGATAGGCAGTCTCCAGTAGTTCCATAGAATTTGATGGCCATGCTTGCATGGTACACTCTCTATATTCGTTTCTATGGGAATTCTGAAAATAGCCAAGTGCGCTCGCTCAACTATTTTAGGAACTCCCTTAGAGATGGATGTTTTGCTTTCCTTCACTTTTGGGGACCCTTTCTGGAGATAGGTGCTGGTCCCACCACTGAGATCTACACCTATCTGACTTTGATGACATATCCTAGAGTCGGAGATGACGCAACCCCTTTAAAAGTAAATGTTGTGTTAGAAAGGCGTTGAGATGGACTTCTAACCCCAAGGGGTAACCAGACTGAGTTATTGCAATGGTCACTTGGTCGATGGGTGAATTTCTGACACACCAAATCAATCCCTCTTTACATATCTGCGGTGTCGTTCCTGTTATATATGGTAACAGCAGCACTGGGCTGGATCTGACGCATTTAGCGCTATTTGTCCTGTCGTGATTGGTCGCTGATAGTCATGGTATAGCATGCACACAGCTGGGTACACCTCTAGTTGTAGGAGCTACAAGGCGTATTCACATCTTACACATGTGGCATCTCCATCTCATAAGTGCCTGATAGAGGTGGGTCCCCCAGCAGGGTTGTACAGTGCAAATGTAAATCACATTTATTGCGGATCCTGTTTGACAGAACAGGAGTAGAACTACTTTAATTGGCTTATGAGTAAATATGTATCGCATCAGCACTTACCTAGTGCAGGGATGCCCGACCTGCGTCCCTCCAGCTGTTGCCAAACTACAATGCCCAGCATGCCTGGACAGCCTACAGCTATTAGGGCATGCTGCGAGTTGTAGTTTTGCAACAGCTGGAGGTCCGCAGGTTGAGCATCCCTGACATAGTGGGTTACGAAAACAATAAAATACAGCTATCCCCCCTACATTTAAAGGGCATGATGTCCGGGTGTGGACACCAATCACGGATCCTCAGCAATGAAACCTACTTGATGTCAATCCAGTGACGGATAAAAGAAAAAAAAAAGACTGCTTTACAAAAAAAAACATCCCCTTTAAGTAGGGGTTAATTATGTGGTGTGAATTTTCGGAGTAGACCAGGATCTTGTGTATGGATTGGCTGCAGACAGTCATTTCACGCGTGTTGCGCTCCAGCCTCATGTAAACAGTAAGGCGCCGATGCTCGTATCCATACATGGAGGTGTTACACCAGCTTCCCAGGATGTGCTAGACCCGAGAAGTCACACCATGCCCGGCTAATCATCGCACTGCTGGTACGTTAGCAGATTTATGGTGTGTTTTGGTTTTTTTTTGTTTGTGGAAAATTAACAAAGAGCTAAAAATGCATTTCACATAGTAATAACAGCAGAGACGCAACCGACCGCTCAGGGCTATGCACGGAAAAATTACAATTTCCAGTTTTGTCTCCATGGATGAGTTTATCATTTTGAAGTCTCATTGACTGGGCCCTGACACTGCTTCATATATTATATCACATTTTAGCACTGCTCTGAGCTGGAGGGTTACACATTTGAATTAAAGATGAGTGAATCGAATCCACTAAATTTCCCATAAAGTACAGATTTTAACAAACCAGAAATTTTTGTGATTTGTATCCGGTAAATCAGAGCCTAGTATGCTACTCTGGGTTTCTGGGCAATATATAATGTGTTGTCTGGGGGGGGGGGGAGATGCTCTTTCTCATTACGGAGAGCGCCTAGTATGTGTATGGAGTATTGTAGGCCAGGCAACGCTCTTCTGGGATATATACACACACACACATCTGTGGGATACTCTTTCTCATTACGGAGAGCGCCTGATACGTGTGTGGAGTATTGTAGGCCAGGCAATGCTTTTCTGGGTTTCTGGGAAAGGTATTCAGCATATTTGCTTTGTAGCCAAATTGTATTTAATTTAATTTTTTTTTTTTTAAGTGTGACGAATCGGGTCTGAAACAAATTTCAAGAAATTTGCTCTCCTCTAGTTTGAATACCTGAAAAACGGTGTTTAGATGTATCTGCCGGGGGAATCCATTCACTTTGATGGTTGAAACTGGGTCCTAAAGATTATGATCGGCCCACATGCTGGCTGCATCTCCCAGGCTGACCGTGGATCCCCTGACCCGAACTGACTGTATCTTCATAACGTATGATACAGCCAGTGTGGCAGATGGCGGGACTATTGCCGCGTGCTGACATCATCATGTGAGACTGGCTGTATCATAAATTACTCTGGTTTGGTCAGAGGAGCCACAGTTGGGCGGGAGATGCAGCAGACGCGGATCATGTTTCCGAGGTGGATCGCGATTGTCTGTAAGTCCTAAAGGCAGTCTGTCACCAGGAAATTCCCTGATAAACCCGTCACGGTGTCTTGTAAGGGCTCTTTCACACCTGTGTTCTTTTCTTCCGGCATAGAGTTCCGTCGTCGGGGCTCTATGCCGGAAGAATCCTGATCAGTTTTATCCTAATGCATTCTGAATGGAGAGAAATCCGTTCAGGATGCATCAGGATGTCTTCAGTTCCGGAACGGAACGGAACGTTTTTTGGCCGGAGAAAATACCGCAGCATGCTGCGCTTTTTGCTCCGGCCAAAAATCCTGAACACTTGCCGCAAGGCCGGATCCGGAATTAATGCCCATTGAAAGGCATTGATCCGGATCCGGCCTTAAGCTAAACGTCGTTTCGGCGCATTGCCGGATCCGACGTTTAGCTTTTTCTGAATGGTTACCATGGCTGCCGGGACGCTAAAGTCCTGGCAGCCATGGTAAAGTGTAGTGGGGAGCGGGGGAGCAGTATACTTACCGTCCGTGCGGCTCCCGGGGCGCTCCAGAGTGACGTCAGGGTGCCCCACGCGCATGGATGACGTGATCGCATGGCACGTCATCCATGCGCATGGGGCGCTCTGACGTCATTCTGGAGCGCCCCGGGAGCCGTACGGATGGTAAGTATACCACTCCCCACTACTACTATGGCAACCAGGACTTGAATAGCGTCCTGGCTGCCATAGTAACACTGAAAGCATTTTGAAGACTGATCCATCTTCAAATGCTTTCAGTTCACTTGCGTTTTTCCGGATCTGGCGTGTAATTCCGGCAAGTGGAGTACACGACGGATCCGGACAACGCAAGTGTGAAAGAGGCCTAAGGCTAGATCGGCTGAATGTAATGGTACCTTTCACTTTGTGATTCGTTCTGGAGTAAAAGTACTTTTCATCCACATGCAAATAAGTAGTTAAAGGGGTTGTCCCACGAAAAATATTCTTCAGTTTTTAAACCAGCACCTGGATCTGAATCCTTTTGTAATTGCTTGTAATTAAAATATTATTATAGTCACTGAGCTATTTAATAAAATATATCTGTATAGAGCGCCTGTTGTATTTTTTCTTTTTTATATTAACTGAGGTGGCCGCACATGCTCAGTTTCATCCTTCTAACTGGACAGAGCTGCAGCAGAAAGGACACACCCCTTGAGCTGCCAGCTGGATATAAATCTAGCAGAGCAATGAATGGGGAGATCTCTGGATCCATGTGAGGTACAGGGCTGCACTGAGGTTGGGCCCAAATCTCTCTGTGCTCCCTGCATCCTCTACCAGCCCCTTTCCTTTATTGACAGGGACAGGTTCTTGTATTGCCCTCTCACTTAGGAAGGAGAAGAGGAGTAAGGGTGCACAGAGTGGCTTGGTCCCGCCCTCAGTGCACTTAACTGCTCCTTTGCATGTAGATTAAAAGTACTTTTTCTCCAGAATAAAGGAACGGATCGCTAAGTGAAAAATGTCATTACATTCAGCTGAGCTAGTGCTACAGGGCACTGTGCTTGGTGAATTTCCTGCTGACAGAGCCCCTTTAAGCATGTTATCCAATCCTATACAATGTCTCCCCATAAGCCCGGGCCCTCCACGCTGAATATACTTATGCCGCTCCTGGTCCCTGCACTGCTGCTTCTCCCCGTGCACTGATGAAAACATGCGGTGTAGGGACCCGGGTAAGAATATTCAGTTTTGGGGGCCCAGCATATGGGGTGGCTTTTTTTTTAGTATTGGATAACCTCTTTAAAGGGGTTGTCCAGGTTCAGAGCCCGGACATACCCATAATTTCACCCAGGCAGTCCCCCTGATGTTAGCATCGTAGCATTTCATGTGACCCCTTTGGGACACAGCCTTATTTCACCTTAAGGACCAGGCAATTTTTTGCAAATATGACCAGTGTCACTTTAAGTGGTGATAACTTTAAAAAGCTTTGACTTATCCAGGCCGTTCTGAGATAGTTTTTTCGTCACATATTGTACTTCATGACACTGGTAAAATGAAGTAAAAAATAATAATTTTTAGGGACCAGTTCAGGTCAATTTGCGAGGCTTACATAATAGAAACCACCCAAAAATGACCCCGTTCTAGAAACTACACCCCTCAAGGTATTCAAAACTGATTTTACAAACTTTAACCCTTTAGGTGTTCCACAAGAATTAATGGAAAATAGAGATACAATTTCAAAATTTCACTTTTTTGGCAGATTTTCCATTTTAGTATTTTTTTTCCAGTTACAAAGCAAGGGTTAACAGCCAAACCAAACTTTATATTTATGGCTTTGATTCTGTAGTTTACAGAAACATCCCATATGTGGTCGTAAACCGCTGTACGGGCACACGGCATGGCGCAGAAGGAAAGGAATGCCATACGGTTTTTGGAAAGCAGGTTTTGCTGGACTGTTTTTTTTTGACACCATGTCCCATTTGAAGCCCCCCTGATGCACCCCTAGAGTAGAAACTCCAAAAAGTGACCCCAATTTAGAATCTACGGGATAGGGTGGCAGTAGGTTCTAGTTTAGGGTACATATGATTTTTGGTTGCTCTATATTACACTTTTTGTGAGGCAAGGTAACAAGAAATAGCAGTTTTGGCACCGTTTTTATTTTTTGTTATTTACAACATTCATCTGACAGGTTAGATCATGTGGTATTTTTATAGATCAGGTTATCACGGATGCGGCGATAACTAATATGTATACTTTTTTTTGTTTATGTAAGTTTTACACACTGATTTATTTTATTAATTTTATAAATTTTTTCATTTTTTGGGCGATTACCTTAGGTAGTGTATCATTTTTGCGGGATGAGATGACGGTTTTATTGGCACTATTTTGGGGTGCGTGTGACTTTTTGATAGCTTGTGATGTAAGGTGACAAAAAATTGTTTATTTAGCACAGTTTTTATTTTTTACGGTGTTCATCTGAGGGGTTAGATCATGTGATATTTTTATAGAGCCGGTCGATACAGACGCGGCTATACCTATTATGTATACTTTTTTTATTTATGTAAGTTTTACACAAAACCAGCTTTTTTTAAACGAAAAAAATGATGTTTTAGTGTCTCCATATTCTGAGCCATAGTTTTTTTTTTTTTGGGCGATTGTCTCAGATGGGGGCTAATTTTTTGCGGGATGAGGTGACTGTTAGATTGGTACTATTTTGGTGGGCAAACGCCTTTTTGATCGCTTGCTTTTTGTGATGTAAGGTGGCAAAAAATTGTTTATTTAGCACAGTTTTTTTTTTTACGGTGTTCATCTGAGGGGTTAGGTCATGTGATATGTTTATAGAGCCAATCGATACGGACGCAGCGATACCTAATATGTATACTTTTTTTCCCCCCTATTTTTTAAGATTTTTTTTAACTTTATTTGGGGAAAATGACGTTTTTGTTTATTTTTACTTTCTTTTCACTTTATTTTTTGTCCCACTTTGGTACTTGAACTTTTGGGGTCTAATCCCTTTACAATGCATTCCAATACTTCTGTATTGGAATGCATTGGCTGTATGAGTAATACTGTGTGTATTACTCATACAGCTACCTGCCAGTGAGATCCAGGGGGCTGGATCTCACAGGCTTGTCACCGGAAGGCATCGCGCTGCCTTCCATGCCATCGGGTCCCCCCTACAGCCGCATGGGGACCCGATGGCACCGCCCGCCGCAACCGCAGGTAAAAGCCGCAAACCGCAGGTCTGAATTCTGCAGGTCTGAAGTCACGGGACCCCCCGCGCATTTAGCCAAGGTGCCTGCTCAATGATTTGAGCAGGCACCTTGTTCCGATCACCGGGCGGCGGTGATCGGAAATACACATGACGTACCGGTACGTCATGTGTACTGAAGAGGTTAAATGTATCCCTCTGGCATAATTTTCATGCACCTCTAACCTCCAGCACTCTAGCTATGGGGAAACTACAACTCCCAGCATGCTCCATTCATGTCTATGTCATAGTTTTACCACAGCTGGAGTGCCGGAGGTTAGCCATCACAGACCTAGGGTGTCGACTAACTATGCCTAGTTGTTCATAGCAACCAATCACTGCGCAGCTTTCATTTTCCCAGAGCAGCTTAGGAAATGAAAGCTGAGCTCTGATTGGCTGCCATGGGCCAACAAAGGCTATTTTTCTCCAAGACAGTTGTGATATATGCCACCCATTGACATTCAATTCCTTTTTTTTTTTTTTTTTTTTTTTTTTAGCCTCTTCATTAATATTGTGCACACGCAATGGCATCACTGTTTACCAGATGGACAAGCCTTGTAAACTCTTAGCAACCAATCACAGCGCAGCTTTCATTTTTCCAGAGCAGTTGAAGGGATGAAAGCTCCACGCTGATTGGTTGCTATGGGCCAGTGATGATAAATGAGGCCTTGTTGTTCAGCTCAATGAAGGGCCACGACCTCTATGCGGTTTCTTGGCACCATTAGCCCCATACACAACGGCATGCGCCTTGGTCAGTTGTGCGCTTACTGGCGCCATCAGAGCGGTATTGATGGCCGTATTACTTGACACCCAGCTTTCTCAGAAGCAGATATAACTTAATACAGCTGAATTGCATTTGAGGATGCATCATAGACCTGTACTTACTGGAGGCAGTAAGCAGCTGTACGATGAGAGGATCTGGTCGGACGGGCAGGGGCGTATGACATTTTATTTTTAAATTCAGGGCTGTTTAATTCTTTGTGGATCCTCTGATCCAGGTATTTCTCTACTTAGCCTCCATTTTAATTCAGCTTCCCCTGGTAGTCGCTGTTGCCATGGTAACCAGAGCATGCTCGCCCCGGATGCGAGCGACAGAGGCTATTATAATTTCCCAGCGTGGAATCGGTTGCACTAAATATCGTCTCTCTAGTCCCCGAAATGTAATAGGGGTCGAGCTGCTGCCAGTGACAGATGCTCCTCACAAAAATCACAGCGCGAAATGCCAAGGTGGATGTGGAGTTCACCTACTAACCCACCTACGCCGGCCACCTCCGAGACCGCTATATTTAGCCTGAGCCATTCTTATTCCAGTCCTGTTCCTTCTGGATAACAATCCTTTCCATCTCAAGATCGGACAGAGGGGGCTGCCAAGGAGTAACCCCTTCACCGCCATCTGTTGCAATAGGAAAACTGCACAGAAATAAGATAGATTTCTATATGTAGGATGCATGTCCGTGCTGTCCAACATGCTAGGAGTTGTAGTTTCACAACAGCTGGAGAGCTGCAGGAGGGAGACCACTAGATATACATATTTTGCACCCTTAGACTTAAAGAAATCATGCTTTTGCCAACATAAATTAACCCATTGGTGCCGCATACAGTGAAATTCTTTCAATGGAACCAGAGGGGTGCCGGATTATCAAATATTCCAGATTACCAGACTGTTAAGGAGACTCGGATCGCTCTGTAAGCAGGGCGGCCATTGGATTGCAGGGTGTCTCGCAAAAGTTGCCAGGACTTCAGAATCGCTAAAAAATTCGACATTACTGAATTTTATTGCAATTCTGGGGTCGCCATTGCAGCAACTTGTGAGTCATGTTGCGACCGCATTCAGATCAGCTGCACGCGACAAGTGTCACGGCCAAGATCGCCATGCAGCTCCAACCTTAAAGGAAATCTGTCACCCCCCATATCAAACACATATGTAGTACTGCCGGCAAGGAGTCCAGATAGCTATTTTTATTTTCCAACTGCCCCCAGTCCGATTACCCTCATTCAGCGCTCAAAGCTGCACTGAAATACATAGTCAGGACTGCTGCCCTGTGCTAACGTAATGGAGAGGACTCCTGTGCATCGGCAATGTATATGAACATGACTCTGCCCTGACAGCGGGAGAACAGGCAGGAGGAAAGTAAAAAATAGAGATCTGTACTCCATATCTGCAGGACTACTCTGGTAATTTTGCAGATAGTCCAAAATGTGCTGCTTTTGGACTCAAGGAAAGCAAAATTTCAGGTAAGAAATTTTTCTCTTTCCTCATCATCCTTAGCACATACATACCACTCTGCTGCCGGAGGACTTGAGGAAAGCAAAATCTGTCAGCACATTTGTACCTATGACACTGTCTGACCTGTTACATGTGTGCTTGGCAGCTGAAGGCATCTGTGATGGTCCCATGTTCATATGTTTTGTGCAGTAGAATGACAAATACTGTGACAGAAACCTAAAGGTCATCAGGGTCCTATGGGTACCGTCGGTATGTAGTGTGACGGATCCACAAAGGACATTATGGTCATCAGGGTCCTATGGGTGCCGTCGGTATGTAGTGTGATGGATCCTATAGGGCATTATGGTCATCAGGGTCCTATGGGTGCCGTCGGTATGTAGTGTGACGGATCCACAAAGGACATTATGGTCATCAGGGTCCTTTGGGTGCCGTCGGTATGTTGTGTGACGGATCCACAAAGGACATTATGGTTATCAGGGTCCTTTGGGTGCCGTCGGTATGTAGTGTGATGGATCCCTATAGGGCATTATGGTCATCAAAGTCCTATGGGTGCCATCGGTATGTCATGTGACGGATCCCTATAGGGCATTATGTACAGGTAAAGTTGTAGAGCAGCACAACAGACGGAACTCATCGACCAATTCCGGAATGCACCAGCCGCAATAAGACCACAGATCCACAGAACAGTAGAGAAAAGGAGGATCACAGCCGCATGTCCAGTGTATCTTTTATTAGAAGCCTTGAGTGCGTACAAAAGCAGAATACGACGTTTCGGCCACACAGTATCCGAAACGTCGTATTCTGCTTTTGTACGCACTCAAGGCTTCTAATAAAAGATACAGCGGACATGCTGCTGTAATCCTCTTTTTCTCTATAGGGCATTATGGTCATTAGGGTCTTATGGGTGCCATCTGTATGTCGTGTGACGGATCGCCCAAAGGGCATTATGGTCATCAGGGTCCTATCGGTGCCGTCGGTATCTTGTGTGATGGATCCTTATAGGGCATTATGGTCATCTGGGTCCTATGCAGGCTCGGACTGGCCCACAGGGGTACAGGGAAATCCCCCTGGTGGGCCCCCACCTCCTGTACAAATCGCACATAGGACAGTAGAGTGACTGACCTACATATAGATAGGCAGAGTACAGCATCTCAACCAACCTATGTTCATATAAAAATCTGGGTGGATATAACAGCTCCTTACTATAGATGCATTGGGTGGCTGAGATGACTTCTAGACAACTAGGCAAGCCAGCCAGTATCCTCATTTTCTAGGGGCCCCTTATAATTTATCACCTAGTAACGTCTTGCCGCTGTCTGCTTCTGTGTGAACGGGTAATATTTTAATGTATCTGTATAGCGGGCCCCCAGAATGAATTTTACTGGTGGGGCCATAGGCACCCCTGTCCGACACTGGTCCTATTGGTGCCGTCAGTATCTTGTGTGATGGATCCCTATCGGGCATTATGGTAATCAGGGTCCTACGGGTGCCGTTGGTATGTCGTGTGACGGGTCTGCAAAGTGCATTAGGGTCATCAGGGTCCTATGGGTGCTGTTCGTGTGACGGATCTGGTGCTGCCATCACTGTCACTTGTCTGCTCCTATAAAGAACAACACAAATGTGAACACGGCCATTTTCACATCTTTGAAGAAACAAGGGGCGAATGTGATCAGCTCGTGATAAGCAATGCCTAGGACTGATGGGAAGGTTAACCCCTTCACTGCCATTTCTTGCACATCAGTAGATTTTTCAGTGTTTTACTATAGACAGTCAAGCAAAAAATAAAAAAAAATTAAATACATTGCATAGACCTGGAGGAGTTTGCGCTCCTTAAATGACTACATTAGGACCGTGCAAGGCTGAGAGGATGTTGCTGATGATAATACATAAGGTTCCTATTAAATGCAGAGAGTGTGTGTAACAGCTGGGGGTGGTGATGGCAGCCTGTGGGGGGTGACACTGCTATGCAGGAGGAGGAGGAGGAGGAGAGCTACAAGTGACAGCAGCAGTGAGCACACACACATCCAGCGGATGGCAGTGAGGGAGCAGAGCAGTGGAGCAGCAGGGTGACCTGAACATGTGCTGCTGCTCTGCATCGCCCCCTGGCGGCCGTGCCCCCCACAGCGCACTGGGGGAGCAGAGTGGGGCTCTGGCGGCAGCAGCAGTAGTCGTGGGGTGCAGGGGGGCAGTGCACTGGGGGTTCTGACACTGAGCAGCATCCTTGTACCCTCCACCTCCACGTCTGGCACTGAAGGCAGACCCCAGCTTGGCATCACCCTGCATCTGAGCTCCATGGCCCCAGGATGATCCGCTTCCTTCTGCTGCTTTTGCTGCTTCCCGGGGCCGGTGAGTACCGATTAATGGAGAAAATCCGGGGGGTGGGCAAGGTCATAGGCAGGCAGACTGTATATGCATGGGGATACGAGCTGTGCACAGCCCCCACCCCATGAAGATGGAGCATACACATCGTACATACTGTGTGTACTGCAGGGTGCACGGTGCCCACAGGGATCATGCCTGGCACACATGGGCAAAGCATGTAACAGGTCATCACTGATGTCTGCTGGACTTCCTGCAGATATATTGATTTTCTGTATACTGTTTGGCGGTTTGTCTAGATGCATAGATATTTGTATATGTATTATCTATGTGTATATTCTATAGATAGGTATATGTGTGTCTATGTGTATACTGTATACTATAGATATGTGTATATGTATTATCTATGTGTATATTCTATAGATAGGTATATGTGTGTCTATGTGTATATACTATAGATATGTGTATATGTATTATCTGTGTGTCTATATACTATAGATATGTGTATATGTATTATCTGTGTGTGTCTATATACTATAGATATGTGTATATACTATAGATACCGTATGTATATATGTGTATATAGATATGTGTATATGTATTATCTGTGTGTATATATACTATAGATATGTGTATATATATACTATAGATATGTGTGTGTATATACTATAGATATGTGTATATGTATTATCTGTGTGTGTATATACTATAGATATGTGTATATACTATAGATACCGTATGTATATATGTGTATATAGATATGTGTATATGTATTATCTGTGTGTATATATACTATAGATATGTGTATATATATACTATAGATATGTGTGTGTATATACTATAGATATGTGTATATGTATTATCTGTGTGTGTATATGTGTATATACTATAGTTACCGTATGTATATATGTGTCTATGTATATAGATATGAATTTATTTTATATACCTGTGTGTATATTATTCATGTGTGTCTATGTATGTATATATGTTTATGAGTATGCTATGTGTGTGTACTATGCATTTGTATCTCTGTATAGATAGGTGTATATTTATACATCTATTTGTGTGTATACTATGCATGTGTCTTTATATTATATATGTATGTGTCTATGTATATATTTGTATATATATATATATATATATATTTTACATATGTGTATACTGTGCATATGTTTCTATGTATATAGATATAGTGTAAGCTATGCGTGAGTGTCTACTCCAAATGTGTGCCATATTGTGCTTCCATACAGCACCATATCACATGGATACGAATACGAATATTAATTGATTATTTTTGTTCTGTTGGTTTCTGGATAATTCTGCGCCCCCCCCCCCCACATTAAGGCCTCTTTCACACGAGTGTGACGGATTAGGTCCGGATGCGTTCAGGGTGCGTTCAGTGAAACTCGTACCATTTTGTAAGCAAGTTCAGTCAGTTTTGTCTGCAATTGTGTTCAGTTGTTCATTTTTTTAGCGCGGCCCCCACCCCATGAAGATGGAGCATACACATCGTACATACTGTGTGTACTGCAGGGTGCACGGTGCCCACAGGGATCATGCCTGGCACACATACTGTTCTCAGCCCCGGCCTGTCTGTGCAGCAGCCCCCAGAGTGCAGCGACTGTTATCCAGCACCGGTCTCTCTGTGCAGCAGCCCCCAGAGTGCAGAGACTGTTCTCAGCCCCGGCCTGTCTGTGCAGCAGCCCCCAGAGTGCAGCGACTGTTCTCAGCCCCGGCCTGTCTGTGCAGCAGCCCCCAGAGTGCAGCGACTGTTCTCAGCCACGGCCTGTCTGTGCAGCAGCCCCCAGAGTGCAGCGACTGTTCTCAGCCCCGGCCTGTCTGTGCAGCAGCCCCCAGTGTGCAGCGACTGTTCTCAGCCCCGGCCTGTCTGTGCAGCAGCCCCCAGAGTGCAGCGACTGTTCTCAGCCCCGGCCTGTCTGTGCAGCACCCCCCAGAGTGCAGCGACTGTTCTCAGCCCCGGCCTGTCTGTGCAGCAATCCCCAGAGCGCAGCGACTGTTATCCAGCTGGTCTCCCGGCTCTGGGGGTTTACAGCCACTAGATGCCATTTCTTTGTGACCTAAAGGACTTATGCCCCCGTGACTAGGGTTGTCACAATACCAACATTTTGATTCAATTTCGGTCCCATAAAAAAGTAATGCAATACTTGATACCACGCAAAAGAAAAATGAACTGCCAAAAAAAGTGTGCATTCCGCAATTTATCCTATTTTTTAGGGGAGAAGAAGACAAAAAAAAAGCTGAATCTTGTGTTTTTTACATTTCTTTTCTGTTACGGCATTCACCACATAGGAGATATTTTTCAATACTTTAATAGTTTGGACTTTTTCGGACCTAATTTTTTTTTTTTATATTTTTTTTATTGTTTATATATTTTTTTATGTAGGGGGTGATTTAAATTTTTATTTATTTTTTTACTTTTTTATTTAATAACTGTTAGCCCCCTTATGGGGCTAGAACCTAGGATCTTTTCATCCCTTGTCCTATGCACCCTAATAGAGATCTATTAGGGTGCATAGGATCTCACACTGTCCCTGCTGCCCTGTGCTTTGTGCGCATGGCAGCAGGGAGATTACCATGGCTTCAGTAGCGTCCTGGCTGCCATGGTAACCGATCGGAGCCCTGAGATTTCACTGCTGGGGCTCCAATCAGAAGCTACCACTGCACCACCAATGAAGAGGGGAGGGAACCCTGTGGCCACTGCCACCAATGATTATAATACTGACGGGTTTGGGTGCACTGCGCCACCAATGATTATAATTTATAAAACTGGGGTATGGGGTGGATGGCGCACTGCGCCACCAATGAATGTAATTAACCTCATAATACAAATATAGACTGCGGGTGCCAGCCATATCACACAGCTGGCACTAGGCCTCAATGACAGGGATCCCTCCGAACCGTGCCAATTAGCCCCTCAGGTGCTGCATTTGAGGGGTGAATTGCTTTGGTTCGCGGGATCGCCCCTTCCTGTCATTGAGACCGGGTGCTGGGTATGTGATATGGCCGGCACCCGCAGTCTATATTTGAATTGAGGGTAATTCTCACTGGTGGCGCAGTGGCCACAGCCCCTCTACTACTAACATCTACCTAGTATACAAGCCCCCCATCCCCACCAATATATATGTACACATCACATGCATATATAAAGTTCACTAAGCTCCCCTTATCCCTTTCCACGGGTTCCGGTGCAGTGTTTCAGGTCACATATATGTATTCGCTTGCTCACACCGTCCACGGCTGCGTTCTGCTGGATGTGCCCCAGTGTGGATTTCCAGGCTCCGCTCTCAGTACTGGAGCCAGCTGAGGGGGAGTTGTTGTAGCTAGACTGTCTAATTGTACTGGATGTGTCATCGTTCTGCCTGTGCCTGGAGAGAGTACTATCAATAAAGACGGGTGAGCAGTGATTGGCTGTGGATAATGGTGGTTGTAGTTAGTAGTCAGTTAGCGATTGTTCGAAGGGGTCATTGAACTGGTATATAACATTGAATGGTGGCATGTCAGTAACCTATGACACACAAACTGGTAAATGGCAATGGACTGGTATATAGAAATAAACTGGTGTATAGAAATTAAGTAGTATATGGCAATGGACTGGTGTATATCAGTGAACTGGTGTATAGCAGTGATTTGGTATATGACAGTGAACTGATGTATGACAATGAACTGGTAAATGGCAATGAACTGGTATATGCTAATAGACTGGTATATAGAAATGAACTGGTTTATGGAAATGTAGTAGTATATGGCAGTGGACTGGTATATAGCAATGAACTGGTAAATGGCAGTGGACTGGTATATGCTAATGGAGTGGTATATGCTAATGGAGTGGTATATGGAAATGAAGTAGTATATGGCAATGAACTGGTGTATACAAAATAACTGGTATACAGCAATAAACCAGTGTACGGCAATGAATTAGTGTGTAGAAACAAACTGGTATACTGGTTTATGTTGGAATACGGTAGATTCCTGCGGATGAATAATGGATATATTGAACTTAATGGTGGAGTTGCCGTTTTCTGTCCGGGGGCCTCCTTTTTTACCCTGTACAGTATACGGAAAGGGGGCAACAAAAATATTTCTTAGACATGGACAGTAATTGGAGTCTGTCATGAAAAACGGCCCTTTTGAGGCCTGGTGCCCTTACAGTGCCCTCTTCCATGCCAGTAAACCTAGTTAGTTAGTGACCGATCTTTGCACTCCTGTGGCGCCGTCTGTCACGCTTGGCACGTGTGATGAGTGTTGTGCCAGGCCTTTTGATGTTTACTCTGAGCCTCATCCTTGCAATTTGTGTGGTTGACATAACTTAGAAATGTCACTGACAGATGGTAATGGCGCCGTTCATAAACCTACTGGGGAGATGAAGGCGCTGGAATAATAGAGTAGTTACCCACGGCAACCAATGAGATTGCTGCTTTCATTTTCTAAGGGGCCTTTGTAAAATGAGAGCTGGAATCTGATTGGTTGTCATGGGGACGTCTCGGTTTTTCCTTTATTTTGGTTTTTGAGGGAAAAGGTTCTTCGAACATACTCCTGAGACTGTGGAAATGGCTGCTCAGACCCTCATGTAAGTGTCCCCCATTGTCCTTCATGGAGGTTGCATAGCCGCATACTTCATTGGATGCACCTCTTAGGAATAGTTGCACCAGAAGTCGTCACAACCCACTAATCAAAAAGGGGTGCACATACTTTTGACTAGACTGTGTAGTGTATGTGTGAATGTTATAAGCAGCTAGATTTATAACTGTATCCTTACAAGACGGTTTCCACTCCTTTAAGGATATCCGCCTCCTCATATTTCACGGTGTCGCCATATTAGATCCTTCTGTCCCTATCAGTTTCATTCCAGCTCTGCCGCGCTCTCATATCCCGCTTGTGTAGCCATTTAACTGGATCAACTCAAAATGGCTTACTTAGCGATGATGGCTGCACAGATCTGCGGGTAATTAAGTGTTACGGTTGAAATAGGATTAGGGTTTCAGCTGACTCCATCTAATTTTCAGACTCCATCATCTACTGACTGTTAGCGCTGTCAATGTCTTAAAGTGACCCCGACGCCTGAAATATCCTTAATCTCTGGGCAAAATAAGCAACTCTGACAAAAAAAGAGCCCAAAAGTCCATGCACCATGTAATTCTAAATCTATCCTGTGGGGGCACTGCAGGGAAATTGAACACAAGCTGCCACTAATTACAGCTTTTTTGGGGGAAGAAGCCTGGTAACAAAAAAGGATTGTAAATACTGCTGACCTATAGACCCTACAAAATTATACCGGCACCCCTCAGATATAGTGATTATCTGATAATCCAGCCATAGGGCTAGGGTGATGGTACAGGAATTCGGAACCAATTTTTTCCTTGCAGAAGGATTCAGCAACCGACTATTTCCTAGAATGTGATGAACTCAGGCATGGATGCACTAGCCATGAGGCAGGTTGGTTCACTTCTGGTTGCACCCCTCCCCTGACTGCAAGTAAGCAGCATTTTGGCAGACTTAGGCCTCATGCACACGGCCGTTGTTTTGGTCCACATCCGAGCTGCAGTTTTGGTGGCTCGGATGCGGACCCATTCACTTCAATGGGGCTGCAAAAGATGCGGACGGCACCCTGTGTGCTTTCCGCATCCGTTGCTCTGTTCCGTGGCCCTGCAAAAAAAATATATGTCCTATTCTTGTCCGCTCGTTGCGGACAAGAATAGGCAGTTATATTGAAGGCTGTCCGTGCCGTTCCGCAAACTGCGGAAGGCACACGGACGCCATCCATGTTATGCGGATCCGCGGTTTGCGGACAGCTAAGAACGGAACGATCGTGTGCATGTAGCCTTACTGTCCTAGAGGCTGTGAGGACTACTATGAGGCTGCCTTTCAGAAAGTACTATCAGGCTGGCAATATAGGGACTACCATAAGCTTGGTTTAATGGGAGTTACTATGAGGTTGGAATTATGGAGACTACCATAATATTGGCATGATGACCATTACCAACAGATTGGCACTTTGTGACTACTATACTGTTGGACTGCATTTTGGTAGATATGCCAACCTTCCGTGAGACTGGCACTGTGAGGTAGGTACTATGGGAACTATGAGGCTGACATTATGGGCATTACTATAAGGATTGCAGTCTGGGGACTGCCATGAGGTTGAGATGGGGTGGGGATTCTGTGTGGCCAGTACTATAGATACTGCTATGATATTGCCATGATTGGCATATGAGGCTTCTGGTTAGGGTCATTATTATAAGGATTGATGTCTGGGATGACTAAGTAGCTGGCGGGCTGGGGAAAACCATGAGGTTGGCATTATGGAAATTTCTATGGATAAGTTTAGCATGATGGCCATTACTATGAGTCTGAAACATGGGATTACAATAGAATTGGCACTCTGACTATAGGATTGGCACCCTGGGCAGCAATGTAGCAGATATGCCCTCCATGAGCCTGACACAGTGGGGACTGTTATGAGGCAGGTACTATGGGAATTGCAATGAGGCTGGCACGCCATCTGAGTCTACTCCTCGGAAAGCAAAGGCTTGGACTGACCTTACACCAGATGTCCGGGTCTAGAAGTTCTCCCATTTGTGGTCATGGATAATTAATAAGGCTCTCCCTTGCGCTGGGCTGTATCTTTGGCCTTTCAGCTCTGTACTCATCCTGTCAGCCAAGATACAGCAGATGTGTAAATTCCAGCATTGTTGTGTGATTCCCCATGGACAATAACAAGAACGTCCTAATACAAGCTTGACACATAACACGTGGCATAAACACCCAAACACGTGTCCAGCGCAGTCGCTCACCACAATCCTTATTATAAGCAGCCAGCATAGGATAAGTGCCTGAGTGGCTGCGGCTTTCTCGCAACATTAAATGTTATTCTTATTATTCTTATTATAGAGACGCATCGCTAGGGAGGGAGGGAGGGTAGGGTTGGTCTGGATGGGTTGGGGAGGAATAAGAAATAGAGATGACAATGGAGGATGTCATTGTTTAATTATGTACTGTTATAATTCTGTGGTTTTCTAAATAATTTTTTATTTTTTTTTAAACTGATCAGTCGCCCTAGTTTAAAATAGAAAATGATACCAGTTTGGTGCACGTTACTTCATCTTAAGCCATGCCCCTTTCCAGTGAAACTCAACCCATTTTCAACCAAGCCACTCCGTAAATGTGGTGCACGGCCTGTGCGCCAGAATTCCGGCTCAATTTGATTAGAAATTTAGCCCTGTTGAATAATTACACCATAAGCTCCCCCTAGTGGTGGCTTTAGGCTGCTAAAATACTGTCATTCATCACATCACTGGCAGTCGTTAAGGTGACCATATACTTTCAATAGCTTTTGGCAGAACGAATGTTCGGACGGCAGCTATCTCTCCCGACCCCCCCCCCCCCCAAACACAAAGGAGAAAGCTGCTGCCAGACACTTCCGGAGGGGGCTCGTATCCCGGGAGAACAAAGGGATCGAGCATAAATATTCACTTTGCCTAATCCTTCACAGATGATGTCGGAGGATTAGACTTTCGGCCATTTTCGTCGGGTTCGGCTGACAACACACTACTACTGTGTATGGGGGCCTTTAGACCCTATAGTGGCATGAGGAACATGGAGGTCCAGGGAGCTGAGATATGGGAGCTGTAGAGCAGTTTCATCCATCCATTCGCAGTTCTTTGTGAAACAACTCATCTTTACAGACGTATAATGGGAAAAGCGGGATGTGGGGTTGAATCGCACTTACTCCTTGATTTTAAAGGGGTTTTCCATTCCATTCCGGTCATTTTAGGGGAGCAGCAAGGGGCCTGCAGGGGGTATGGGGTCCCTGTTCTTGTGATCAGTGGGGGTCTCAGCAGTAGGACCCCCATCAATCTGTGGATAGGGGATAGCTTGTAACTACCGGAATACCCCTTTAAGGGAGCTGGAACCACAGGTACTGAAGGGTGGGGTGAAATTTTTTTCAAAAACAAAAGCTAGACAACCTTTTTGGGTTTTAAGGAGAGTTCACCTATGGTTTTCACCATCTACTGCTGGTTTTGGGTATCAGAGCTATAAAACATGTAGACTTGATAATAATGGACCGGTGCTATAAAGGTGACAAGCAAGTGACCCTACAAAACAGCTCCGGCACCCCAGTACCAGTTCTTAGGGCTTACAGGACTCTATGCAACATGATTGACCTCATTAAAGCAACGTACATGGCTCCCTGCAGAGAAAGTTGCTGAACTCATTCCCAGACGGTTTACAGAATATTGAAATGTGCAAAAAGGAAGAAATCCAAACCACCGTAGAAGGTGAAGATTTCCAGTCCAACATTTGAGGGTGTGAATTACTTCGGCGATCAGGGAAAACGTTTACCGCTTTATCTGCAAATCACCAACTCACGATCGCCAAGTGGTTCCTGTAGAGTGAATTGCTGTCCCCTAGGTAATCTGTGCCTCCGACACCCCCCTCCCTCGGCCTCACCACATTATCGGACAGGTTTTCCGGCAGATAAGGTCACCGTCCTGCGTCCTGGGGCATCAGCGGAAACAGACAACAGGAATCCTATCCGGCCTCAGGAAACAGAAGGACAGGATGCTCCAGCCTTTCGCTGGCCAGCTCGGCCCCGCATCCACATCAGCTTGAGAAGTCATCAAACTTTCACTTACAATGGCCTCAATTCAAAAACACATCTCTGTGAATAATCCGTCATCATAGTGCCGGCCGCACGTTCTCTGGTTGCCAAATTGTTAAGGTTCCCTCTAGAAAGGTCGCTAGATGTTCGCACCGTCAAGAGGTCTGCCGTTTCTTAGAGGTATCTGCTAAAACAGGGATGTCAAACTCGTGGCCCTCCAGCTGTTGCAAAACTACAACTCCCATCATGCTTGGGCATACTACAGCTATCAGAGAATGATGGGAGTTGTAGTTTTGCAACATCTGGAGGGCCATGAGTTTGACATCTATGTCCTAAAAGGTTGTAAAAGGAAAACAGAAAATGAAAAATGGCCAGACCAATTACTGCGTCCTATAAGGCGCAGCCATGGATATCACGTCTGCCTTCCTGTCTGCCCCCCGCAGGGCGCACAACACAACTTTCCCTCCTTGCAGCACATTCTTTAGGTTGGTAACAACCACAGCTGGTTGTGTAGTATTTCACAGGCAGCGGGAGCGTGCATGGGGCCCTCAAACAACTATACGGCTTTTCTTCATTACTGCAATTTTTCCTGGCTCCATGAGTATGATTTATACACATTCGGGGCCGGCGTTAGGGGGGGGGGGGGGGGCAAACTGGGCAATTGCCCAGGGCCCCCATTGTCTAAGGGGCCCCCTGCTTCAGTGCTGCTGTTCAGCTGAACGTCCGAGGAAGCAAACAGGCGAACAGCTGCACTTTACAATGCAGTGTACGGTCTCCTCCCTCACATATAAGAGAAATCATTACCCTAGTGCAGACAGGACCTGCCATAATGTCACAAGCAGGAGGCGGAGCTCAGCAGAGAAGAGGGAAGGAAGGACCTGTGATGACCTCACCATCATGTGACTAGAACAGGAGGCGGAGCTCAGCAGTGCAGTAAAGTAATGAAGAAGAAGTATGGATTCAATGTAAGTGCCAGAGAAATGCTGGGAGTTGTAGTCCTCTCCTCTTATACCTCATGTTATGTAATATCAGAGTACATTAAAAGAGGAGCTTTGAGGAGAGGACTACATGTTATTTAATATCAGGGCACATTATAAGAGGAGAGGACTACAACTCCAGCATGTCCAGGCCATTATTATATAATATCCGGGTACATTACAACACCCTGGATATGCTGGGAGTTGTATACCTTCTCTTATAATGTATTCTCATATTACATAATAACGGCTTGGACATGCTGGGAGCTGTAATCTGCTCTGATATTAAATAATAGACATGTTGGGAGTTATAGTCCTCTCCTGTTATACCTCCTGCAGTAATGTGCTCTGAATTAGGGCCGGGATAATTTTTTATTATACTAAATGTCCACACTGCTGGGGGCACCAGGGATGGGGGGAAGGAGATCAATATATATACTTGGCACTACTGGGGAGGAATGGAGGAGCATTATATACATACTAGCACTACGGTGAAACATTATGTATTTTGGCACTATGGGGGGAAGCATTATATATTGGAACTAGTGGGGGGCACTACAGGGGGACATTAGAGCCACTGGGAGCATTATGGTTATATTATTACTACTAGGGTACTGTAGGGGCGTTATTATTATTTGACGCAATATGGAGGGCATTGCTACTAATGGGGGCTATCTTCGGGAGTATTATCACTATTGGGGTCACCATTACTAATGAGGGCAGTCTGGGTGTATAGTATAGTGTTTGCGGACGGGGAGGGAGCACAACAGGCACAGTATTGGGGGTAGCTTCAAGAGTTTCTCCGGGTTTTTTCATATTGATGACCTATCCAGGAATGGAGAGGTGGATGTGCATGCTTGGCTCCCTCCATTGACTTCTATGATAGTTCACAATTTAGCCGAGTGCACATTGTCAGATCTCAGCACGATGTACAATATATCAGTGAGCAGTACAGGGATCTGTCTAATCATATCTTTATACCCAGGGCTGTAAATGTATTACAGTGTGCATCCACTATGTCTGGATTACAGGGGTGTAGAGCCATAAAATTTATAGCCAAACAGTGCCCCTCTGTTAAAAAGCTGATATGCTATGAACAGGCCCAGGTTCATGTGGGCCCTTGGGCGATAAATCCCAGTGGGCCCCCTTAAAGCATTTTTTTACATTTATATGTCCCCCTGTGGCTCCCACGCGGTATAATGACCCCTACTGGCCCCTATAATACAGTATAATGACCACTAGTGGCCCTTCACACAGTATAACGATCCCCCATGCCCCCCCCCACACAGCATAGTGACCCCCAGTGGCTCCATACACAGTATAATGACCCCACAGTGGCCCTCTATTCAAAATAATGACCCCCAGTCGCCCCCATTCAGAATAATGACCCCCAGTGGCTCCCACACTGGGGGTCATACTGTAAGGAGGGACACTAGGGGTCATTATACTGAATGGAGGGTCATTGGGGATCATTATACTAAATGGGGGGCACTGGGGGTCCATTATACTGTGTAAGGGGCCCTCACAGCGTAATGACCCCCCAGTGGCCCCCTCACATACCTATCATTGCTGAAGCGCAGGGGAGCCGGCGGTCTGGTCATTCACTAACCGCAGCTCCCTGCGCTCCTTCTCTCCTCAGACCCGCTGCATCAGTGAGACACAAGTCATGACGTCACCGCTGGGCCGGGCCTGGAGGAGAGAAGGAGCTGTGCAGTAATGTAGCTAGAACTGACTGGGCCCCACAGCAAATTAAGTACACCCCCCTTCCAATATTCTAGGCTCAAAGTGTCACACTCTAGTCCGCTAATAAATCCATACCCCCTGAGCAAAGGGTACCTCAAAATTGTGACTTTGGGGTTTCATAAGCTGTAAGCCATAACCATCCAAATTATAACAAATAAAGGCTTAAAATATCTCGCTTTGCCTGTAATGAGTCTCATGTGTTAGTTTCACCTTTTAAGTTGCATTACTGAAATAAATGAACTTTGCACAATATTCAAATTTTTCGAGTTTCACCTGTACATTTTTGGTATACATTAAACGGATGGCAAAATGTGATGTGAACCCAGCCTTAGTGTCAGAACAAGCACCAGTACACAGCGGAGCAGCGGGGCGGAGAGGGGAGGCCGCCATGTACTGACGGAGTGCTGCCTGGTCCTGGTGGTCAGGGGTGAGGACCGTGCCTACCAGGGATCATTTATCTATTAGGAAATACAGGGCTCAGTATAATACACTAGAATCTATATACTAAAAAGATCTTAGCCCTACCCCCGAATAATAATACAATTAGAGGGTCATTTACTAAATACAAATACATCTATATTAGGCGTATTTCTGACACAGATTGTGGTGCAAAGGTCCCTAGCACCGCAATCTGCAACTTTTCCGCACTCATGCCAGGTCTAAAAAAGGTGGCGTGGGCAGGGAAGTGGATACAGTTATGGCCATACAGTTATTGTATACCACCGCCACAGTGACCGGATAACACCTCTGTACAGTGACTGGATAACACCGCCATACAGTGACTAGATAACACCTCTGTACAGTGACCGGCTAACACGGCCATACAGTGACCGGATAACACCTCTGTACAGTGACTGGATAACACCTCTGTACAGTGACTGGATAACACTGCATACAGTGACTAGATAACACCTCTGTACAGTGACTGGATAACACCGCCATACAGTGACTAGATAACACCTCTGTACAGTGACCGGCAAACACGGCCATACAGTGACCGGATAACACCTCTGTACAGTGACCGGATAACACCTCTGTACAGTGACTGGATAACACCGCTATACAGTGACTAGATAACACCTCTGTACAGTGACCGGCTAACACGGCCATACAGTGACTGGATAACACCTCTGTACAGTGACTGGATAACACCGCCATACAGTGACTAGATAACACCTCTGTACAGTGACCGGCAAACACGGCCATACAGTGACCGGATAACACCTCTGTACAGTGACTGGATAACACCGCCATACAGTGACTGGATAACACCGCCATACAGTGACTAGATAACACCTCTGTACAGTGACCGGCTAACACGGCCATACAGTGACCGGATAACACCTCTGTACAGTGACTGGATAACACCGCCATACAGTGACTAGATAACACCTCTGTACAGTGACCGGAAAACACGGCCATACAGTGACCGGATAACACCTCTGTACAGTGACCGGATAACACCTCTGTACAGTGACTGGATAACACCGCCATACAGTGACCGGATAACACCGCCATACAGTGACCGGATAACACCTCTGTACAGTGACCGGATAACACTGCCTTACAGTGACCGGAAAAAAGGGTATAAGGGGGCACAGTACAGGGAATGACTAGAGGCACTGTACAGGGTGTGGTAAGGGCACATTGTATGGTATATAAGGGGGCACAGTACGGGGTGGGGAGCACAGTACGTGGTGGGGGGCACAGTCACATTACCCTGTGACGTTAGAAGGTCCTTATGGTGAATGCGGTTCAGACACCACGATAATGAGGCAGAGGAGTGAGACAGGGCAGGAGGGTATAGACAGGAGGGGTGGACACAGCAAGTAGGTGGAACGGGCTCTGAGGGGGATTCATACAACAAGTAGGGGCAGGAGGTCTGTGCAGGGCAGCAATAGGAGATAGGAGGGTGGAACAGGAGCTCTGGATACATGAGGGAGGAAAGGAGACAGCAGGGGCTCCATGAGGATGAGATAGGGCAGGATATGAAGGGGGAGGGTGAGCTCAGGTCATTGTTTTCAGCCATAGAGCTTTACCATGGTCTGGCCATGACAGAGAGCAGACCTCAGCATCACAAAATGGAGGGAGATTTATCAAAACTGGAGTAAAGGAAAACTGGCTTAGTTGTCCCATAGCAACCAATCAGATACCACCTTTCATTTTGCAAAGGAGCTCTGATAAATGAAAGGTGGGATCTGATTGGTTGCTTGGAGCAACTAAGACAGTTTTCTTTTGCACCAGTGTAGATAAATCTCCCCCAATGGGTCTCATTTATCAAAACTGTCTTCGTTGCCCATAGCAACCAATCAGAGCTCACCTTTAATTTCCCGAAGGACTTTGAAACAATAAAAGCTGAGCTCTGATTGGTCGCTATGGGCAACTGAGACAGTTTTGCTGTTAGTTTTGATAAATAGGGCTCTTTAGACTTTCCTTACTCCACTTCGTGACAGGGGTACTTTAATAGCAGTGTTCTGCGCAAGTTTTTGCACATCTTTGGTAAACTTTCCACATTTTACAACTGGTTGGACAGAACCTCATCTTGGGTTATCAAAATGGAAAAATGAGTGGGAAAAAATTGGAAAGCAAGTTAATATGCCTGTGCTGTTTGACTCTTGCACAGCCCCTGCAATACAAAGCCAAAGACTGTTTTTATAATTAGTAACTATGTGGGGTGGTGGGGTGCAAAAAAATATTCTGAAACAATGATGAGTATAGCAAATATTGGGAAAAAACATGACTGCATGTTGTCATCGTTTCCTTATGTGCCTAATGTTTTTGCCCAGTACCGTGTTCTAGGACAGAGATATAGCTATGCATGTGCAGGGCACACATACTTAGGGCTCATACACAAGAGTGTATGTATTTTGCGGTCCGCAAAACACAGATCCACAAAAACGGATGACATCCGCGTGACGTCCATGTTGCATCTGCTTTTTTGCGGATCCATTGTAACAATGCCTGTCCTTGTCTGCAAAACGGATAAGAATAGGACATGTTATATTTTTTTGCAGAATGGACTTGCGAACATACGGAAACGGCATGCACACAGAGTCATTTACGTATTTTTGCGGACCCATTGAAGTGAATGGTTCCGCGTATGGGCTACAAAAAAACGGAATGGACATGGAAAGAAAATATGGTCGTGTGCATGAGCCCTTACTAGTAGATGCATGTGCTCTCATTAGTAAAGTGTAATAAATGCCACCATACAGTGTGCATACATAATGCTGACATACTGTGCAATTGAATAATGGCGCTATACAGTGCAAAAAGAACAGGCGCATGTATAAGATCAGCAGCATTATTTGTGGTGGTCTTGGATATAAATTATGTTCATGGGTATGTGCTGCCCCCTTCCTTTTAAATGACTTCCTTTCTTTTTGTACCTTCTAGAGCTTTTAGCCAATGATACGTATGAAGTCGAAACTTTCACAACAACCACTTTGGGGTCTCAGTTTACCATGGCTGTGACTCCACAGACCTCTCTCCGAAAACCATCAGGATCTCGTGCACCCACCAAAAAAAACACAGCTGCCAAAAATGGCAAAATGCACCATCCTCCCCCAGTGGATAATATAATGACTGACGGAGCCCAACCGGCACAAGGTGGTGAAATAGTCAACACCACCCACCTGAAACATAAAAATTCCACTCATGATATAAGCTCCACACAAAATATTACTCACTGGCATCCAACCAAAATGCCTGTTACTGCCAAGAGCCATCCACCGAGGGAGTCGAATATAAAGAGACCCATCATCAAGAAAGTGCCAACCCCTCCTAGCAAGCCCAAAAGTATGATGAAGACCACAATGAGAAACCCATCTGCCAGGTATCAGAGCCCACCACATGGCCATCACAAGAATGTTACCATCAGGCCAGGTATAGGACATTCCCATGACTTAAATGCTAGCGCTGGTGGAGCAGAGCTGGCCAAAACCCACCAAGCTGTTACACCACTGAGAACCACTTTAAAACTTGACCAGAAGGACGTCTCACCAGTAGCCAGTGGAGTGAAACAACTCCCATTGGGTTCCCAGCTCAACAAACAACTAAAAGATAAAGTCAACACCACCTCAGTATTGCTCAGCACTGTAATAAACGACAGTCCCAGGTCAGTTACACACAATATCAATCATATTACTCACACTTTACCAAATTCCAGTTTTGTACATAGAAAAAAGACTGTGTTATATAAACTAAACGCTCTGAACACATCAGAACATGTGCCGAGAGCAGAAGTCATGTCCTTGGTACCACAAATCGACCAATCGACACTTGGGCTTTTGAAGGGGATAAATTTGCTAGGAGCGAGCCAGTCCGGAGTAATGCAAAAGTTGAACTCAAAAGTGAATGTAAGGGTACCCGATAGGAATGTGATCTATAACCATACAAAGCAAAACTTAAGAGACACGACAGAACTTTTTGGACTGGGTCAAGATGGGACAGACCCAGACAAAACAAATAGAGTCAGTTCTACTGAGCCTGTTGAAATAGGGACTGTGACCAGTGGGAGCATCAAAAGAACTTCAGATACACGAAGTGTTATAAATATTCAGTCTGGTGAGGGAGAAGGTACACAGGTCCAGACTCTACAGACAACAACCCAGGCAGAAGTACAACCACACAACATTGTGGAACAGCAATACCAGACTCTGCCAGAACTCACAACAGTTGGACACATGCATCACAACCAGACACATAGTCATAAACACCATAAACACCCCTTCTTGGGTGAACATAAACAGTCTGATAACACGGTGTCCGAACATACAATAACATCCTCGGGAAGGTCAGGTGGTACTAATAAACACCATCATAGACATCTACACAACTTTACTCATCCACATGAGCATAACGAGCACTGGGTGCAACATCAGATAAGCTCTGCTCAAGTCTCCTTAGATCTGCCAAGCCAATCCCCTCTCCATGTAGAGACGACAGACTTGCATGAAAGACAGGCAACCATCAAAAATGGATCTGATACAGATGCAAGTGTCTCGTCTTACTTAATAAAGAACATTTCCGAACCGGAAACATCTACACCAAGTGCACTGACACTTTTCACAACATTAGAACCAAATTCGACTAACCAAAGTTTACAGAACCTAACTACTGTAAGTCAATTAACAACGCAGGCCCAACAGGTGTTCACAACACTTCATCAACCTAAGCATAAAACAGGCCCACACAAGCTCAACAGTTTGGAAGAAGACAGCCTACTAAGTCCATCCCTAAACATGACCATTAAACCAGTAACACAGAAACATCTACCAACGGAATCAATCACATATAACACAACTGAAGAGTTTCCGATGGAACTTATCACCCAAACACAATCACAGCTAACATCACAGTTGACCACGCAAAAAATTACTGAGGCCACGGTACATGGCAGCCAAAAAATAACCATATTAACTGAGCTAACCACACAGTCACAGCTTAAAGTTAAAGAGACCCAACCTGGGGAACCTACACAGAGCCAGCCAGATCTGACCACACATAGTCCACCTTATGAGTCCACAAGGATCGATCCAGATCTGACCACAGAGAACCAGTATACAAGGGTCAGAATAGGATCATCCACTGAGCCACTGCCTAACTCGAGTCCAATCACAGAGACTCACTCTCATCTGTTTGGAGTGACTGAACCTCTGTTGACCACACACAGTCCACAAGACCTTGTAACTATGAAAAACTTTAACGAAACAAGACTATCCAAAAATAATCAGTACAGTGAGTCTAGAACACCTCCAGGTAGTAGCTCAGATCCAATAACACATGGCTACACAGAGTTATTAACACAAACAGATTCGGTCTTAAACAAGACTCAATTAACTTCTCAAACGGAACCAATCACAAAGGGCAAATCAGAATCAAACATCCATGTTACTAACACACAACCATTCAGTTGGACAGAGAAAGAACCAACAACAAAAGGCCAGACAGAACCAAATACTGAAATAGAACAAACCAAAAGCAGCCAAATGTATTCAATAACACAAAAAGAGTCAATCGCAAAGACAACAACCAGTTGGCTTGAAAAGACTCATGCAGTATCACTATTAGAAACTGAACCAAACACAACTCATAGCAGCTCAACATCACCTTTACACAAAGAAGTGACCACAGAAAGCTACACAGAGCTACCCACACAAAGACCATATATCACAAAGGGCACCACAGAGCTAACTGGTAAGCCTAGGAGATCGTCTACCACTCCAAGCAGGACTCTCGTAAAGAATGAGACAGACTCAGTCCCACCAAAAACTAAACCACTTAACCAAACCACTACAATAGGATATGGAAGGGATGAAACAGAATTCACTGAGCAAACTGAAACAACTTCTAAGATTACTCTAAACCCAATTACACCCTTTGGTGGCATATTGCCAACTCACAGAGGACACTTACAGTCAACACAAACACAACCAGATGTGGAAACTCAGACATATCCACAGCACACCACTAGGGCTGGATCAGAGCTTACTCCTACCACAAAGTCTGATGTACAAACAGCTAAAGAAGACCTAACTTCAGTTCTGGCTGTATCAAGTGTAAGTTATGGCCATGGTACGTCACATACCACTGAAGAACCTGGGAGTGATGTATCATCTAGCCCATCATTGACTGGTGGACGTCAAAACAAAGATGGTAGATGGGACTCGGGATCAACATTGCCTTCAAATGTATCAACATTTCACCCCACAAGAAGCCATACTTCAGGAAGAGACCGTGGGCTTACAACAGCAAAAAGTTCTTCAACTGAGATGAAGTTGATGACATCACCGCAATCCAACATGTTTTCCACCCAGACTCTTGGTGAAGTGATGTCAGCGGAGCCTGGAAGAGACCGGATCTTCATTGTAGACGAGCAGCAACCAGTCTTTAAAGGTCAGTCATGAACTATAACTGCCCAGACGAGAATAATGTCTTTATCTTGATAGACTTTATCTGTTGTTTTCTTCTGCCTTTGCCTTGAGTATTCGAGAAGCTGCCTTTGCTGATTGACCTTTTCAGAAAAAGAAAAATCGCTCATAAAAATATCAAGGTTGATTTTCTCCCAATATGTTAAAGTTTAGAAAATCCGTTGTATGAAAAGAGCAAAGGTTTTAAAAACTGCCTTACTATATAATGAAGCAAAATACAGATATCAATTTTGGCCCAAGGCAGGTCTTACCAGAAATCTAGAACCCATTTGAGGCCAAGGAACTAGGTTGTTATGACAAAAAAAAATTATACATTACATTGTATATAATAATTTTAACCTGGCGTTGACAGGTTCTGGATTATCAATCTTTCCATTAGGGGGCAAACAGTAGTAAGACTGACCTTTAAAGGGGTATTCCAGTACATAGAAATGTTTTCTTCTATCTACTGGATGGGGATCGCTGTCTGATCGGTGGGGGTCCGACCATTGGGTCACAGATACCGAGATGGGGGCCCCGTAACCCTATCCTGATGGAGCAGCAGGTTGAGCGTGTGCCCTGCAGCTACATTCATTCGCTATGGGACTGCACCCAGTGGTTATAGCCCCACCGGTCAGTAAGTCATTCCTTATCCAGTCGATTGGGGATAACTTTTAGTTCCTGGACTACCTCCTTTAAATTGATTTGTGAAAATCTTGTGGTGCCCATTTTCTGCTACTCGCAGTCACTACTATTGGGAGCTGATCGTAGGCGACGCATACATTTTATTGTATTTTGTATTTTTATTGAGAATCTAAGGAGACAAGGTGGGGGGTGAGACAAATGTACAAAGAACGGTTCCCGATCTAGATAAACAATATGCTGTATGTCAAATCTAGACCAGTATACAATATTAAGATCATAATGAGCAAAAAGAGTCCCGATTGAGCGTTAGATGACCCTGAAAAAAGTAGCCATAGATTAACAGGATTTACAACTCAAATGACAATAAATGAAATGTATGGAATACCGATTCTTGATATCCTATGAGGGGTTGTCCATCAAGCAGTGCTGCAGAAACCAGCTCCGTCCACTGCACCGGGGGCAGAGGTGTATAGTTCTGGTGCTTGGCTCTCATTGCATAGAACTGTATGCAGCTACAGTCATGTGAAAAAATTAGGACACCCTTTGAAAGCATGTGGTTTTTTGTAACATTTTTAATAAAAGGTTATTTCATCTCCGTTTCAACAATACAGAGAGATTAAAGTAATCCGACTAAACAAAGAAAACTGAAGAAAAGTCTTTTCAAGATCTTCTGTAAATGTCATTCTACAAAAATGCCTATTCTAACTGAGGAAAAAGATAGGACACCCTCACATGTATTCCCTCTTAAATTGGCTCAGATCTCACACAGGTATATCACACCAGGTGCACATAATTAGTAGATCGTTACTCTGCATGTTGAATGAGGCTTGCCCTATTTAAACCTCAGACATTTAGTTTGGTGTGCTCCTGACTGTTGAAGTGAGAGTGAGCACCATGGTGAGAGCAAAAGAGCTGTCAGAGGACTTCAGAAAAAAGATTGTAGCAGCCTATGAGTCTGGGAAGGGATTTAAAAAGATCTCAAAAGATTTTGAAATCAGCCATTCCACTGTCCGGAAGATAGTCTACAAGTGGAGGGCTTTCAAAACAACTGCCAACATGCCCAGGACTGGTCGCCCCAGCAAGTTCACCCCAAGAGCAGACCGCAAGATGCTAAAAGAGGTCTCCAAAAACCCTAAAGTGTCATCTCGAGAACTACAGCAGGCTCTGGCTACTGTTGATGTAGAAGTACATGCCTCTACAATCAGAAAGAGACTGTACAAGTTTAACTTGCATGGGAGGTGTGCAAGGAGGAAACCTTTGCTTTCCAAGAGAAACATCGAGGCCAGACTGACATTTGCCAGAGATAAAGTTGACAAAGACCAGGACTTCTGGAATAATGTTCTTTGGACAGATGAGTCCAAAATTGAATTATTTGGACACAACAGCAGAGGACATGTTTGGCGTAAACCAAACACAGCATTCCAAGAAAAGAACCTCATACCAACTGTGAAGCATGGAGGTGGAAGTGTCATGGTTTGGGGCTGCTTTGCTGCAGCAGGACCTGGTCAGCTCACCATCATAGAATCCACGATGAATTCTACTGTGTATCAGAAGGTGCTTGAAGAACATGTGAGACCATCAGTTAGAAAATTAAAGCTGAAGCGGAACTGGACCATGCAACATGACAATGACCCAAAACATACTAGTAAATCAACCAAAGATTGGCTGAAAAAGAAGAAATGGAGAGTCCTGGAATGGCCAAGTCAAAGTCCAGATTTGAATCCCATTGAGATGCTGTGGGGTGACTTGAAAAGGGCTGTACGTGCAAGAAACCCCTCAAACATCTCACAGCTGAAAAAGTTCTGCATTGAGGAGTGGGGTAAAATTTCCTCAGACCGATGTCGAAGACTGGTAGATGGCTACAAGAACCGTCTCACTGCAGTTATTTCAGCCAAAGGAGGTAACACTCGCTATTAGGGGCAAGGGTGTCCTATCTTTTTCCTCAGTTAGAATAGGCATTTTTGTAGAATGACATTTACAGAAGATCTTGAAAAGACTTTTCTTCAGTTTTCTTTGTTTAGTCGGATTACTTTAATCTCTCTGTATTGTTGAAACGGAGATGAAATAACCTTTTATTAAAAATGTTACAAAAAACCACATGCTTTCAAAGGGTGTCCTAATTTTTTCACATGACTGTACCTCCTAAGCTCCCTCTAGTGGTGACTGCATCAATGTAAGTATTTGCTCCACTTTTTGGTATAAACACAAATCAAAATTGTAGGTGGGATCCTTTTTTGCACCTCGTCTGGTGAAAAGTTGGGAGTGGTTTACCAGGAGGGATGTGGCCTAAACCTTATATTTATTAATACGGTAGATTTGTGAATATTTATGAATATTAAAGCCATATAGTGCTGCACATTTTCTGTCTTTAGGACAGCACCAAATTTATTAGGAGACATGAGACTTTTACTTTGCAATTGCCACAATTTATTCATGGCATTGATCTAGGTGCCAGTCTTGGAACGGATCACCACCAAAGGGTGGGCAAGGATTTAGGTGTAATTATTGATAATTCACCAAATGATAGCGCTCAATGCCAGTCTGCTGCCTCATTTAGTAAAGTCCAGAGAAGAAGGTATTATTTTACAATCGTATAAAGCACTGATACTGTGTTTGCCCTTATTTAATGAATTGGAGGGGGGGGGGGGGGGGGGGTGGACATGGTGGGCTGTACTTAAAGGTCTCTCTTTTTTTTAACCCTTTACTATGTAGGTATCTATGAAAATGATTACCAGAATCTACGACTAGAATGATGTCCAAATGAAAGCTGCTCACCTCTTTTATTGCAAAAAAGTTGCTCATTTCAGTATATTTTGTTCTTTGCTGTGTATCCTTCCCAAATTGAATAATATTTGCTCCTGTCCTCCATCAGTGCAAACCATTAATGTCACTTACAAAATGAGGCTGACCCATCACGCAGCGTGTGAGCAGCTGGACTCCTGCAGACCACTTCTCCTACAAGAGGTCAGTGTCACGGCATGGGACAAGAACTGGATTTACAGTCCGACTGCTCCTATAAACCATGTCCTGACTTGCTTTCCTTTTCGTATTTTCTTTCAGTTGACTGCTGCCTACAAGTCCACCCCAGGCTTTGACAAGATTGAGATTCTGAATGTGACGTGAGTGACGCAACTACAGCTGGGACACGGTCCTTGATGGATAGGATGTTTTGTTGAAAGTATGACGAGCACAGCTTGGTCTAGGATAGGCTGCATCCATCACTAATATTACACAGCACCATGGGATGTGACTGTCAGTAATTCATGCTGGATCTGTGTGTCCAGGATTCTGCTTCCATCACTTAGCTCTCGTGTCAGCACAGCTTCATTTCTGTTCTGATTTTTCCTTCTATGGCTCATGAGGGATCTCCTTTCCCTTGTACTGACAGTCAGTGATACTGAGGAGTGTGTGATTCTCCCTTCCTCCCCCCTGCAGAGTCTGCCATGGGTACTTTACATTTTTGTGCACTTGTGATCTCTCCTCACTTCACCTGCAAAGTAGCTTGCGTGTGCTTTCCGTCATATCTACATGAGTGAGCAGCCCACATTGAAAACTTGGATGCTTTCCACTTCTTCACACTCTGATCTGCCATTTACAACCCCGTCCCCCTCCCTGCTGCTATCTCTAACACCGAGACTAGTGAGGGGGGCGGCAGAGACAGGGAGCAGCGCCAAATCTATGTCAGATTGAGCAGCTAAGTACAGGACTTACACACACTCACAACATTTCAGTGCAAGGTTCTCCATAACCCCTAAGCACATACTGCTACATGTACAGAAGTGATCACAGGAAGTTCTATCTGCTATATGTTATACTGCACTCTGATCTGCCATGTACAATCTCCTCCCCCTCCCTGCTGCTATCTCTTAGGGTCCATTCACACGTCCGTCCGTTGTTTCTTTCCTGATCTGTTCCGTTTTTTGCTGAACAGATCTGGACCAGATCTGGACCCATTCATTTTCAATGGGTCCTGAAAAAAAATCTGACATTGTGCTGTCCGTTTTTTTTCAGGACCCATTGAAAATGAATGGGTCCAGATCTGGTCCAGATCTGTTCAGCAAAAAACGGAACAGATCAGGAAACAAACAATGGACGTGTGAATGGACCCTAACACTGAGACTAGTGAGGGGGACAGCAGAGATAGGCAACTGAGCAAGGAGCAGTGCCAGATCTATGTCAGAATCAGCAGCAACAGAAGCTAAGTGAAGGATTTACACACTCTCCACAGCAGCAAATGGTAGAAAATTTCAGTTCAAAGTTCTCCATAACCTCTAAGCACATCTTGCTACATGGACAGAAGTGATCACAGGAAGTTGTGTCTGCTATACGTTATACTGCACTCTGATCTGCCATGTACAATCTCCTCCCCCTCACTGCTGCTATCTTTAACACTGAGGCTAGTGAAGGAGCAGCAGAGACGGCCAACAGAGCAAAGAGCAGTGCCAGATCTATGTCAGAATCAGCAGCATCAGCAGCTAAGTGAAGGATTTGCACACACTCCACGGCAGCAAATGGTAGAACATTTCAGTGCAAAGTTCTCCATAACCTCTAAGCACATATTGCACATGTACAGAAGTGATCACAGGAATTTTTGTCTGCTGTACAGTATACTGCCGCTTCAGGCTACACAGGTTTGTTCTAGGTTTCTCTTGTAAGACAAGCTTCAGAAAAATGCAAGAACAGCATGAGGACTACTGCTCCCAGCAATCGCCCGGGGAAGCTGTGGCCAGGAAGATATTTGCGCTGCAGCAGAGCATGTCTTTGCCAGTTCACAGCGTTATAGAGCGATATCACCAGCCAAGTGCACCCTTGCCCCCACCTACCATACACATGCTTAGTATGCAGGATGCGCAATAGGTTTTTGCCCTTTTTACTATTGCAGGATATTTTTAATGCAGTTAGTAAATCTGCCTTTCAGGCGTCCTGGCAATAGCCTCTGCTTGTCATTTCAGGACGGCTGGCACGGTCTTGGAATACAAAGTGCTGTTCTGCGTGCGCCCAGGGAGCCTGATGTCTGCCACACAGGAAGTTGTCCTCTCTAATCCATCCATGCTTTTTGGGTCTTCGAAGAAACCCTTGGCCTATAGAATCTATAACACAACTCTGTTGGGTAAGTTGACCCCGATCCATTACGTCGTGATGCATTAGGGATGATTTGAACTTTGACCTATTCTCTGTTTGCATGTGACGGGAGGGGAAGGTATCACTCTGCAGGGAGGTGACCCAATGACCCGTCCTATGATCTGTGCCTCCCGCTGCTCATAGCTTCCTCTATAAATACCGTCACATTTCAGTACATTTGATGCCCCCTGGTGGACGTGGCATCATCCTCCTGTTTTATAGTAGACTGAATGGTACCCAGTTCAGACAAAAATTTGATGTTGTCCAGTGAAATGAAGGTCTGCTCTGTGGTGTACATAGTCCCTGGTATCTAGTGGTTTCGTCTTCACATCCCAGGTGTCCAGTAGTTTGGCACCCAGATTTCTGGTCTAGTTTAAGTGCCCCAGTCTAATGAATTGGTGCTGGCAGTCTACTGATTTAGGGTTTAGTGGCGCCCCAGTCCCTTCTGCCCATGATTTGTAGTACCCCAGTCCCTGCAGGCCTATGGTTTAATGCTCCAGGCTTCCAGTAGTTAAGTCTACCGGTCCCTGGTATTTAGTGGAATAGTTACTCAGTCCCAGTAGGTATAGTATTCAGTGTCTGTTCTCCAGTGCCTTCATTTTGTCCACTGATTTAATACCCTTAGCCCTTATGTCCAGTGGTTTTTATATACCAGTCCCTGGTGTCTAGTGGTGTAATATTTCAGTTCCCGCTGTCAAGTGGATTAATATTGTAGTCACTAGTGTCTTGTGGTAGAATATTCCAGTCCCTTGTGTCCTGTGGTAGAATATTCCAGTCCCTTGTGTCCTGTGGTTGAATATTCCAGTCCCTTCTGTCCCGTGGTAGAATATTCCAGTGCCTTGTGTCCAGCAGTACAGTATTCCAGCCCCTGGTGTCCAGCAGTTTAATAGACCAGTCCCTGGTGTCCAGTGGTTTGATATCCCAGTCCCTGGTGTTTAGTGGTTGAATATTCCAGTCTGTTGTATCCAGTAGTTTAATATTTTATCCCTTAGTGCCCAGTGATTTAATATGTCTTTTCCCTATGTCTGGTTTATAAATATACCAGTCCCCAGCGTAGTGTCCAGCGGTTTAATATTTCAGTCCCTGGAGTACAGCGGTTTAATATTTCAGTCCCTGGAGTACAGCGGTTTAATATTTCAGTCCCTGGAGTACAGCGGTTTTATATTCCAGTCCCTGGTGTCCAGTGGTTTCATATTCCAGTCCCCGATGCCCAACGGTTTAATATTTCAGTCCCTGGAGTACAGCGGTTTTATATTCCAGTCCCTGGTGTCCAGTGGTTTCATATTCCAGTCCCTGGTGTCCAGTGGTTTCATATTCCAGTCCCTGGTGTCCAGCGGTTTCATATTCCAGTCCTTGGTGTTCAGTGGTTCAGTCTTCCAGTCCTTGGTGTCCAGCGGCTTACTCCCCCAGTCCTTGGTGTCCACTGGTGTAAGTGTCCAGTGGTTTAGTACTCCTGCTGTTTGGTGTTGTGGTCCCTGGTAACAGGATGTGTCAAGAACAGAGTATAATCTGTCTCACTCCTATTTATCTCCTCCCCACAGACAATCATGCCGATCCATGTACAGACTGGTTCGCTTGTCCTCGGAGTTTCCAGTGTGTGCCTCTTCGGAAGTTTAGCGCCCTCTGTTTGTCACCTTGTCACAGCATTTTCTGCCACAACAACGGCATCTGCATCCACCGCAAAGGGCAGGACCCTGAGTGCCAGTGAGTAGATCTGCCATGGTAATGGTGCAGCGGAAGTCGTCCATAAAGAGCTCTGCAACTTTCTAGTAGACTTTGTGTTTCAGTTCCTCAAGACCTCTGCTTGCTGCCAGTGAATGGAAACATTCTTGTTTACATCAAAAAGTTAAAAACCATCCTGAATATGTCCTAGTAGCACAGCTAACAACCACTATATCCAGCAGCACACTGCTCCGTGAGGGCATCCAGCTATGCTCTGCTCTATTTAAAAGCCGTGGATCAACTACATTGCCCTGAATTCTGTAGGCCCTGGAGAGGCAGGTCTGATGGTTTTTAGCCTCTGGATGTAAACAAGAACGTTCCTTTTCTCCCATGGGTGCATGTCTCACTGCAATGTATCACTGTGGGGATTTTTTTTCCGCCAGTCTAAATTTTTTTTTTTTTATAAAATACACTGATATAAGATACGCCAAATTTATTAACAGGTGTGTGCCTTTTGAAAATTTTGGCAAATTTCAGTAGGTCAGTGCTGAAATCTACGCCAGTTTTCTGCTGGAGATCAGGTTAAGTTTGTTTGGCTGCGTAGTCCCTGCTTCCTCCCACCAACATTTTAGAAAAGTGGTGAAAAAAGCATAAAACAGCAAAAAGTCGCACATTTATGTGCACAAATTTGGGAAGTTTTGATGCAGGGGTTTGGAACACTTCTATCTTTCTTTGTTTCAATGAACCTTTGGGTTATCAACTTCTGGATGCACACAAGAATGTTCCTATTCACTGACAGCAAGAAGAGATGATGAGGAATGGAAAGGTTTTGGCTATACAGTGATAAGCCGCAGAAAACACATAGGGGTTCATTTATTATCCAGAAATACACCTACATCAGGCATATTTCTGCCGCACGGTTAGTTACGCCGCAATCTGCGACTTTTCCCTGCTTACGCCAGGTCTAAAAAAGTGGGTGTGGGCGGGGACGGGCTGGCAGGTCCGTCTCATTCATCATTTTCTACGCCTGTTTTAGGCATAGAAAATGGTCTAAGTGTAAGACAGCAAGGAAAAAGGCTTACATTCAAATTGGCGCTGAATATGCCGAAAGTTATGTAGAGGCCGGCGCCTCTTCATAACTTCTGTAGATCCACCGCCAGATATAGGGGTCTAAAACGCCGGTCTTAATAAATTACCCCCATGGTATCAGAAAAGAACAGTATTTCATGTCCCTCCTTCTACATCTACACGATGGCAGTGTATGCTGAGACTTGTAGTTCTTCTTCAGCTCTGGGACGATTGTTCACTTGCTGGTGGTTGTATTTGAGTACGTTTCCCGTCAGTCACTGTGTATTCTTTCCTAACCCTCAGGTGTCCAATTGGCAGAGACTTTTGGTACATGGGACAAACCTGTGACTACAGGATGACTCATCACCGCCTCGCCGCCATCGCCTGCGCCGTTGTGTTCTGCATCATCATTTGTGCTGCGGCCGCGGTTTTCATCCTGGTTCGGAGGTTCCAGACACAGATCCTGCAGCAGAAAGTGGCTCAGACTCAAAGCAGGTAAAAAACATATACAGTATAGAGTAGCCTACGGCTGCGTCATCCAGTCCTGTAGCTGTGGCTTTGCCGCTTGTGCTAGCCAACTGTGCATTCTGCTTTTCCTCTGTTATTCCTCCTGGGAATGTATATTGTCCCTGCACAGGCTCACACCATTCAAGTACTGAGATTGTCAAAATGTCTAAGGGCGCAAGTTATTGATAAGGCCATTGGTATTGTCAGTCTAGTCATACTTTTCCAGGAGGAATAACAGAAGGAAATCACTGTGTGCATTCCTGTCAAATATGCTTCAAAATTGTTATTTTGTGAGGACCACAAGTAAATGATAGTGCACTGTGTAAGCTAATGGCCACCTTGTACTTGGGGGTGGGGGGCGGTATATTTTAGGCTCCCCGCACTTCGTTTAGCCTATGGGATACAGTTGTGCCCATTAGCTCTGCCTTCATCGGACGCCTTACAGATGCCCCAGTCCTAATGACAGGTTCGCTAATGCAGTGCAAGCAATCTCCGGCAATGTCGCGCGCCGCTGCCTCCGCTCGCTGGAGCTTTGATCCTGTCCCCAGATTTCACGTCCCTTGCTCGCCTCCTGCTGGCCGCAGAAGCAGTAAGACCCTTGTTCAGGATGCAAAAGGGGACGACGGCAGTGGAAGCGGCCCGGTTAGCTGTTGCTATGGTAACCAGAGATGAACGTTGATATCGGCAATGATATAGTAGGGTTTCTTAGATTCCATGAAAATTGTGTGAGAGCCGCGTCCTGCCTCTCACAACACGAAATGGAGTCGGTATAATAAAACTGAGACACGTTCTTCCTGTAGCGGAAAACAGGGCATCTGTCATCAGTTTTGTACCTATGACACTGGCTGACCTGTTACATGTGCGCTTGGCATCTGAAGGCATCCGTGTTGGCTCCATGTTCATATGTGTCCGCATTGCTGAGAAAAATTATGTTTTATTATATGCAAATGAGCCTCTAGGAGCAACAGGGGCGTTTCCATTACACCTAAAGGCTCTGCTCTCTCTGCAGCAGCCACGCTCTCCCCACTTTGATTGACAACGCTAGGCAGTGGAAATGTGATTGTGCCTGGCCCAGTCAATCAAAGTGCAGAGGTCGCGGCAGTTGCAGAGAGAGCAGAGCCTCTAGGTGTAACGGCAACGCCCCCGTTGCTCCTAGAGGCTCATTTGCATATATTAAAACATCATTTTTCTCAGCAATGCGGACACATATGAACATGGGACCAACACAGATGCCTTCAGCTGCCAGGTACAAAACTGCTGACAGATGCCCTTTAATACACGTGTTCCAGGACTGAGACATTTTCCGTAGACGATGTTAGTACATGATACATGTTGCCGTTGACTTCAGGCTTTTAAGACAGATTTCCTTCTCTTAGTTACAGGAGGTTCAGTCGCTTTGACGATGTCCCCACGCATTTCTGGTGCCCTTCACAAACATGGCTGACGGCCTCAGCGTCGCTCAACTCCCTGGATAACCCGGCATTCAGCAGCTCTGAAGAGGTCTTTCCCCTGCAGGCTCTGGGGAGCTGCGTGTGCGGCTGTCAGGACGGTGCAAGGAGCGTCTCCCAATCAAACCAGCCCCAGCAGGCCGCCCGGGCCCAACCCAGGTAATAGACGGGGCGGCGCTGGAAACAGAACAGAACCAAGGCTGTTACCATGGGGATGGTCAAGTATTGGGAATCTCGTTACACAAACCTTCCAACTGTTCCTGTTTCCCGCTACCTCCAGAGGGCCAGGTTGATGCAGATGAACCCAAGGTGGGGGGTTTTGTAGGAGTTTCTGTGGGTACTGAAACTTTGGGAATGCCAACTTTTGGGGAGGGTTTACATTTTTTGGGCAGGGACAAGTGGGATTTATTGGGATTGTCTCTGAAAATCGGGGACAGTCCTGTCAAATTTGGGACTCTTGGATACTATGAAGGCATCTGTGTTGGTCCCATGTTCATATGTGCCCTCATTGCTAAGAATAATTATGTTTTAATATATGCAAATGAGCCTCTAGGAGCAACGGGGGCGTTACCATTACACCTAGAGGCTCAACTCTCTCTGCAACTGCCGCGCCCTCTGCACTTTGATTGACAGGACCAGGCAGTGTAAATGTCATCACACCTGCTCCTGTCAATCAAAGTGCAGAGGGTGTGGTAGTTGCAGAGAGACCAGAGCCTCTAGGTGTAATGACAACGCCCCGGTTGCTCCTAGACGCTCATTTGCAATGCGGACACATATAAACATGGGACCAACACAGATGCCTTCAGCTGCCAAGTGCACGTATAACATAGGTACAAAACTGCTGACAGATGCCCTTTAAATGTGAAGAAGACTAGTTGCTATGGGAATGTTTCCTGACAAACAAAATAAATTTAAAAAATGCAACTTTTAGGCCATGTTTCCATAGCAACCAGTCTGATCCTGGTATAAATGCTCTCATTTCCATGATTCCTGACCCTTTTGTTCATTGCCAAAATTGCAATTTCTCTGTCGAGCAGGGGTCAGCAACCTTGGGCGCTCTAGCTGCGGCTGAACTACAATTCCCAGCATGCTCCATTCCCTTCTATAGGAATTTTAGGAACAGCCGAGTGAGTGTGCATGCTGGGAGTAGTAGTGTCACAACAGCTTTAGTGCTGATCCTTGCTGTAGAGGAAGGTCCTGGACAACCAATGAATTGCAGAAGGGGATGGGACTAACTATAGCTGGGCCCCCTTCTTCCAAGGGCCCCGTAGCACTTCTCACTGAAATCAGGTAGGATCCTAGTGGTGTGAATACACCTTTACTAAGAAGACACGTTTTATAATCACGTTGCGTTGTGACCCGATTCATCCAGTGTGTTCGCCATCATGGGGTGAAACTGTCAGTGCGACATTTACGATCTTAATGTTATACGGCCACAAGTTGCCATCGGGCCCTGGCGTAACACAGAGAGGGTCACAAAATTCTTTGTGAAGGTCATAAATTTTATCCACGACCATAAATTCCGGGTGGAGCGATGATATATGATCAGTGTCAGTCCGTTGTAGTAGGCGTTGCGATGCTCGTTGATCTCATTAGTGTAATCACGCTGTATATTTGGCGGCTATTGACTTGACAGCCCCCTAGAATGAGGAACTGAAGGGTTAAAATGTTTTGGGTGGAAGAGCCAGACAGATACGGGCGATTTGCATGTCTGCCTATAATTGAGCACATGCGCAGGTGGAGCAGTGTCTGGAGGATGTGCAGTGAATATCTAATCAGGCGATCCTCATAGCAAAGTATTGCATCTTTCCCCAGCTGCTCCAGCACTGCAGGGGTTACTTAATCCTGGAGCAGCTCCGAGAACCCCCCCCCCCCGCCCCCCATTACCTTAGCTGTGAAGGTATTTGGAACGTGAGGGAACGCAGGACTGTGATTGGCTGAGCTGTTGTCATGGTTACGCTGGTCCGTCGGCACTGGGAGCGCGGCGGTGGATGCTGCTACAGGGAGGATGCTGAGGGTAGCACTGCCAGGGGGGAGGACAGATCATACGAGAGTGTGGAGGCTTCACACTGCGCGGACACGTGTAGTCCTCTCCAGCACGCAATATGACCTTAACAGCGAAAAAATGGGCGGGAAAAGTGCATCCCTGCTCACTGGCGTTAATGTAAAGTATGATCTTCGATATAATGTACAGCGCTGAAACTTTATAATATACTAAATTCAAGCTGAAACCCAACACATCTTACAGCTGAGGGTTTGCTACATGTATACAGAATATAGAACCTGCTGCAATTTTCACGCAACGCACAAGTGATGAGTGAAAATCACTGCTCATGTGCACAGCCATATTGAAATGAACGGGTCCGGATTCAGCGCGGGTGCAATGCGTTCACCTCACGCATTGCACCCGCGCGGAAAACTCGCTCGTGTGAAAGGGGCCTAAGGCTGCATTCACACCACCATATTTTCGTTCTGTACCAAATCCGCATATTTTGCGGATTGCACTCGGACCCATTCATTTCTATGGGGCCGCAAAAAATGCTGACAGAGTGTGAGTATCATCTGTGTGCTGTCCGCATCCGTGCAGCCACGCCGCAGACTTGTTTTGTTTGGGGACAAGAATAGGCATTTTGACAGTGGGGCCGGTGAAATTTGATGGGATGCACATGGACAGCGTCCGTATTTTGTGGATCCGCCATTTGCGGACTGGTAAACGGATAGGGTCGTGTGAATATAGCTTAAGGCCTCATGCACACGACAGTTGTTTTTCTCGGTCCGCAAAACGGGGTTCCGTTGTTCCGTGATCCGTTTCCGTTTTTGTTTCCGTGTGTCTCCCTTTATTTTTGGAGGATCTCCAGACATGAAGGAAAGTAAAAAAAAAATCTAAGTCAAGTTTGCCATGCAAATGATAGGAAAAAAACGGACGCGGATGACAATCTTGTGTGCCTCCGTGTTTTTTCACGGACCCATTGACTTGAATGGGTCCGCGAACCGTTGTCCGTGAAAAAAATAGGACAGGTCCTATTTTTTTCACGGACTGGAAACACGGATCACAGATGCGGATGACAAACAGTGCATTAGCCGAGCTTTCCACGGACCCATTGAAAGTCAATGGGTCCGCAGAAAATCACGGAAAACGGAACACTGACACGGGACACAACAACGGTCGTGTGCATGAGGCCTAAGTCGTATGCACCTGAGAATCACTAAATCCTAAATCACACGTGAACTGTGAACTACAGTCAAATTACACCCTTGTGCGACTTTAGTCGCAGACAAATCGCACTTTTTAGACTTTTTTTAAACCTGTATGCGACTTGATCTTGCGTAACCAAAGTCGCCATGTAGCCCAGGTCTAAAGTCGCACATTATTTTCTAGACTGGATACAATTGTAGCTCTGCACTCAAACGGTCTGTTTCAATATCTCTGTTTGCTGTCAGTGAATGGGAACCATTCACTGACAGCAAACAGAGATATTGAAAATGACCAGGAAGCATAAAGTAGATCTGAAAGTTACATTATACAATGAACTGCTTGTTTGGAGCAGGCACTGCCACCTCTTTACTTAAAGGGCACCTGTCAGCAGGACCAACCCAATCAAACAATACTGTGTTGATATAGCTGATTAAAGTGATACCTGTCTTACGAAAATTGTCTGTGGCATTTCCGAGAAAAAATACCTATTCTCTATGTAGATCAGGGCTCCGTTCACCGAAGGACGGGGCCTAGCCTACCGGCTTTCTAGTGCTGGCCCCACTCCTGAAGCCTTAATTTACCTAAAAAAATAAAGGTCACTTTTGCTCGAAAACTCCTCAACCGGTTTTCCAAGACAGGTATCATTTTAATCATCGGGAACGACCCTACCCGTCAGTATGCCTGGTTTGATTGGGTTGATCCTGCTGATGGGTGCTCTTTAAGTGTTTAGAGCTGGGAATCAGAAAATGGGGGTCAGCAGAGCCCTGTTCTTCCAATAGGTGAGGGTCTCAGAGGCGTGACTATGCTGTAAGTGCTTAAAGGGAACCTGTCAGCGCCAAAATGGATCATAAACCGCCAGCAGTACCTTAAAGCTGTTAACATCCGTCTTCTACTGACGTTCTTGTGTAAGATGTCTGAGGCGCATGATCGCTGTAAAACAACTTTTATTCCCCCGCAGGTCGTATGCAAACGAGGCTTCCTTGCTTCGAGTCTAGGTAAGCGCGTCCCCTAACCGTCCCCTCTTTTCTTAGATTGACAGCCTGCGGCGCGTCCAGGATGGCATAAGTCTCGCGCACGCGCAGTGCGCCGCTGAAACCCGGCTAACAGCGGCAGCCGGAGACAGGATCGCGCCTTACCAAGGAGCGCACCGCGCATGCGCGAGACTTACGCGATCCCGGCCACACTGCAGGCTGTCAATCTAGCAAAAGAGGGGACGGTTAGGGGGCGCGCGCTTACCTAGACTCGAAGCAAGGAAGCTCACGCGAGATTTTATCTGTAGGGGCGTCTCTTAGACGGAGCTGAGGAGCTTGACTCGGAGAAAATATGACTCTTCTCTGGTCACACAAGTAAGATATGACTCTTATGTTAATTAGCATAAAAGGCGGTAAGTACAAAAATGCATAATACTTATTTAATTCGTCTGCAAATGAAATTAAAAGTGTAATTTATATGTTTAGAAATGCTCAGTGAGGGTAGCATAGTAGAGAGGACAGGTTCCCTTTAAGCTTTAGGCTAGGGCGACATTTATCACCGTGCAGCCCATAGTATAGCGCATGTAGGACATTATTAATCACTCAGGGGTTTCTATAAGTAGCAGACACGTGTCATATACGAGCCGACAGACGCCAGATTATAATGTCACCCCCGCCTGCCAGCCGCGGGCCGACATAATCAATTAATGTCAACCTCCATACGGCACTAAATCAGTCCCTATGGGCACGCCGTGGTGTCACCTGCACCTATTAGCAGCACACAGATAATTAGGAATAATGAAGAGACTATTTTTTTCAAGGGGGAAGGAAGGAGGGGGTGTTGGCGGCGACACCGGCCTCTGCAATGCGTCCCTGGCATTGGTTTTATAGATCGCTGTGATTCTTGCTGCTTAATTAAAGGTTCATTTCCCTGCTGCGTTTTTCCATCCTGTGCTCCATTAAACAGACATCATGGAATCAGGAAGAGCGTCCGATTATTCGTGGAGGCAAACAGATCAATTAGCGCTCAGCAGGCGGCGTCCCCGGACCGTGCGCGGCTTCAGGCCTTGTGTTGTCTCAAGGTGACACAGAGGATCCCTGATGTGTGTATCACAGGGAGGGAAGCCAATTAGTCTTCCAAATATCCTGCTAGAGCATATGGAGAGCATTTTGGTGGAACTGTCCTCGTTAGCTGCAAAAAAAAGCGGCTTTTTACCTGGCAGACCCAGCTCATCCATGTACTACATCAGGGATGCCCCTCCAGCTGTTGCAAAACTACAACTCCCAGCATGCCCTGATAGCTGTAGGCCAGGGATGCCCAACCTGCGACCCTCCAGCTGTTGTAAAACTACAACTCCCACAATGCCCTGCTGTAGACTGATAGGTGTAGGCCAGGCATGCTCAACCTGCGGCCCTCCAGCTGTTGCAAAACTACAACTCCCAGCATTCTCGGACAGCCTACAGCTATCAACCTACAGCAGGGCATTGTGGGAGTTGTAGTTTTACAACAGCTGGAGGGCCGCTTGTTAAGCATCCCTGTAATACATGGTCATCCATCCAATTGAATGGCCACATGTAATACTACATTTCACCTGTAGTGGTCACTGTAGGAGAAATGTGTAGCGGTCTAGGGGCTAGGGCCCCAATATGGTTTCAGTGAAGCAGTTGCATGGTCCATCTAGGGCAGGGTCAGCAGCCTCTGGCACTCTAGCTGTTGTAACACTACAACTCCCAGCATGCACACTTGCTCAGCTGTTCTCATAGATGTGAATGGAGCATACTGGGAGATGTAGTTTATAAAACAGCTGACCTGCTTGAGGAAGCTGACCTCTGATCTAGAGGATGCCAAGAACCTAAAGATAGGGAATGCGCCCCCAATATTCTTTAATAGGGACGGCCAGAAAAATCTCCTCTGCAGGAGTGTACACAGATCTCATAGGGCCCTATTGCAAAACTTAGTATGGACCCTTCTTTTTCACCCAGATTTCCAGTGAGTCTGCGTCAATCACTCCCAGGCAATGAAGAATGCCAAGCACGGTTATCAGATGAAACTTTAATCCACCACTAGGGGGAGCTCAGGCCTTAGGAATTTATACAGTTACAGTTAACCAAAATGGAAGTTGCAATCATCTGTTTGCACTGAGCTCCCCCTAGTGGTGGCTCCATGCAAATAAAATTTTCACATGGGAAAAGGAATTCAGCGCAGGCCCCATAGCAGTCGCATGCCTCCATTATTGTAGGCATGCCATTGCTCCTCTGCATCTTTATACTATCTATTTCCAGTGCTGAGACCCTCCATAGACATACCTTGGCCTGAATGATGTCAGCAGTTCCTCTTATAACGCTGCTGTACTATTATAAACTGACCACTTTGTAATCGCTGGCCCTTTAACTGCAGCATGGACTATAGGACAATGATGAGGCCCACTCTGTGAACGCCGCAGCCCCCGTTACAATGTGCTGAGGGATTAACTCCATGAATTGTGACCAGAAAAGTGCAGACTCCATGTGTTACCATAGAAAATACTAGATGAGCTAGAACCAGCTGATCCGCTCACTTCTCTATTGTGTGGTCTGCTGGGGAGGTGTCACAACGCTCACCTGCTCTATGACGTGGCTTTACCATGCTGTGCCACCTCCTGTAGACCACAGTGCACCAGGGCATAGAAAATCACAGTCAGGATTCATCTTTAGGTTCTCATTAAATGTATTAAAATTGAAGTGTGACTGGCGTTATTCTTTTCCGGCATTGAGTTCCGTCCTAGGGGCTCAATACCGGAAGAATCCTGATCAGTTTTATCCTAATGCATTCTGAATGGAGAGAAATCCGCTCAGGATGTCTTCAGTTCAGTCTTTTTGCCTTTTCAGGACGGACATAATACCGCAGCATGCTGCGGTATTATCTCCGTCCAAAATTCCGGAACTCTTGCCAGAATGCCAGATGCGGCATTTTTTCCCATTGAAATGCATTAATGCCGAGTGTTCCGGTAAAACGGATCTGTCCTTCCGGTCTGCGCATGCTCAGACCGCAAAAATTTGAAATGACACCGGAGAGACGGATCCGGCATTTCAATGCATTTGCCAGACGGATCAGGATTCTGATCCGTCTGACAAATGCCATTAGTTTGCATACGTTTTGACGGATCCGTCAGGCATTTCCGGCGACGGAACTGCCTGCTGGAATCCTCTGCCGCAAGTGTGAAAGTACCCTTAAGCCCTAATACCCACAGGAAGATGAGATATAAGGGGCTGTTTGCGGTGGGCCACACATTATTAATCTATACATGTAATCCCAGTGTTAGACACCGGGGGGCAGCGGTCTCACAGAGATCACTAGCTTTGCTCTGCTATCACTGTGACTGAAGGATGCACTGGAGTCAGCATGGCCGTCATTACCCGTATACACAAAGACAATCGGGTACGCCATCTCTCCACACTAGGATCAGATTCTCAACATGCTCCATGCAAGCACAGCCATCCTGACAGGGACGCTACTGGTCAGATCACTCTTCACCTATCGTGTGGATAGGTGATGTACAGTACAGACCAAAAGTTTGGACACACCTTCTCATTCAAAGAGTTATCTTTATTTTCATGACTATGAAAATTGTAGATTCACACTGAAGGCATCAAAACTATGAATTAACACATGTGGAATTATATACATAACAAAAAAGTGTGAAACAACTGAAAATATGTCATATTCTAGGTTCTTCAAAGTAGCCACCTTTTGCTTTGATTACTGCTTTGCACACTCTTGGCATTCTCTTGATGAGCTTCAAGAGGTAGTCACCTGAAATGGTCTTCCAACAGTCTTGAAGGAGTTCCAGAGATGCTTAGCACTTGTTGGCCCTTTTGCCTTCACTCTGCGGTCCAGCTCACCCCAAACCATCTCGATTGGGTTCAGGTCCGGTGACTGTGGAGGCCAGGTCATCTGGCGCAGCACCCCATCACTCTCCTTCATGGTCAAATAGCCCTTACACAGCCTGGAGGTGTGTTTGGGGTCATTGTCCTGTTGAAAAATAAATGGTGGTCCAACTAAACGCAAACCGGATGGAATAGCATGCCGCTGCAAGATGCTGTGGTAGCCATGCTGGTTCAGTATGCCTTCAATTTTGAATAAATCCCCAACAGTGTCACCAGCAAAGCACCCCCACACCATCACACCTCCTCCTCCATGCTTCACGGTGGGAACCAGGCATGTAGAGTCCATCCGTTCACCTTTTCTGCGTCGCACAAAGACACGGTGGTTGGAACCAAAGATCTCAAATTTGGACTCATCAGACCAAAGCACAGATTTCCACTGGTCTAATGTCCATTCCTTGTGTTCTTTAGCCCAAACAAGTCTCTTCTGCTTGTTGCCTGTCCTTAGCAGTGGTTTCCTAGCAGATATTCTACCATGAAGGCCTGATTCACACAGTCTCCTCTTAACAGTTGTTCTAGAGATGTGTCTGCTGCTAGAACTCTGTGTGGCATTGACCTGGTCTCTAATCTGAGCTGCTGTTAACCTGCGATTTCTGAGGCTGGTGACTCGGATGAACTTATCCTCCGCAGCAGAGGTGACTCTTGGTCTTCCTTTCCTGGGGCGGTCCGCATGTGAGCCAGTTTCTTTGTAGCGCTTGATGGTTTTTGTGACTGCACTTGGGGACACTTTCAAAGTTTTCCCAATTTTTCGGACTGACTGACCTTCATTTCTTAAAGTAATGATGGCCACTCGTTTTTCTTTACTTAGCTGCTTTTTTCTTGCCATAATACAAATTCTAACAGTCTATTCAGTAGGACTATCAGCTGTGTATCCACCTGACTTCTCCACAACGCAACTGATGGTCCCAACCCCATTTATAAGGCAAGAAATCCCACTTATTAAACCTGACAGGGCACACCTGTGAAGTGAAGACCATTTCAGGTGACTACCTCTTGAAGCTCATCAAGAGAATGCCAAGAGTGTGCAAAGCAGTAATCAAAGCAAAAGGTGGCTACTTTGAAGAACCTAGAATATGACATATTTTCAGTTGTTTCACACTTTTTTGTTATGTATATAATTCCACATGTGTTAATTCATAGTTCTGATGCCTTCAGTGTGAATCTACAATTTTCATAGTCATGAAAATAAAGAAAACTCTTTGAATGAGAAGGTGTGTCCGAACCTTTGGTCTGTACTGTATGCTATTGGTAGAAAGACCCCTTTAAGATTTATTACAAAGTTTCTAGATCAATATCCCAGAAAAAAGCAGTAGTCTGATTGGTTTCAATGATGAGGAGTGTTCTGATTAGAGTTCCCCTTTAAGTTACTGACCAGCGATTGCTAAGTTTGCACGTGTTTTTTTGTCTTCCAGGCTGGAGACGAGTTGCAGCAGCGTCAACGACTTGATGATTGACTCCGGGAAAGCAAGCGACGTGTCGGTGTGCAGCTGGCCCATGGAACCCATCCATTGGACCCCCTTCCCCATCCTACACCAGCTGTCCCTGCAGTCTCCGGTGCGTAATAGGCAAAAGTAACCTTTCCCACAGTAAGGGAGCATTCACATGACTGTATTTTTAATGGGGCAACAAAAAAATGCAAACAGCACATGTGCTGTCTGCATCCATTCCGCAAATTATAGAGCACGTCCTAGTCTTGTCTGTTTTTCAGCCTCAGCCAGTTTTCCAGTGCATCGGCGTCAATCTCTCCCAGGCAATGTAGTATGCCCCAGATTTCTGATCAATTTAATTTTATCAGATTAAATTTTAATAAAAAAATTGCAATAAAAAAGTCTCACTCAGCCTATCAGACTTCAGTAAAGTGGAACAGGTGGTTCGTAAATATGGTGCTCGTTGTGACCCCCATATTTCTCATTGTATTTACATCAGGCAGCTGGCAAATATATATTGACAAATCTCCTGCTTCCCATCTATTATGAAGGCGGCTGCCACCACTAGGTGGAGCTCAATACATAGGAATTTATGTAGTTACAGTTGACCAAAAAGGAAATTGTAATCATCTGTTTGCACTGAGCTCCCCCCAGTGGTGGATGCATGAAATTGAAGTTTTCACATGGGAAAGAGGAGGTCAGCGCAGGCCCCATAGCAGTTGCATGCCTCCATAGTATGGTAAAACCATGTCATAAAGCAGGTGAGCATTGTGACACCTTCCCAGCAGAAAAAAAAATTAAAGGGGTTATGCCATGATTAATGTAAAAAATGACAATCATACATCATATAGTACATGACAATCTCTTTCTAAAAAAAAAAGCTAGAACATTTCCTGTACCTCACATGGATCCAAAGATCTACCCATATCAAGCTGGCACCTCAGGGGTGTGTCCTTTCTGCTGTAGCTCTCTCCCTATCACAGCTCAGGAAGCAGTTTAATTATGGAACTGAGCATGTGCGTCCACCTCAGCGAGGTGGACAGAGAAATAGGACAAAATCAAACAGCAGTGGCGCTATACAGATACATTTGAATAACTCAGCGGCTATGCTAAATTTTTAATTACATGCAATTACAAAAGTTTTCAGCGTGAGGTGCTGGTATGAAAACTGCAGCATATACTTGGTGGGACAACTCTTAAGCTACCTGGGGTTGAGCCACAAATTTCTTACCCCCTATGCAGAAAATTAATGACAAGTGAATACAACATCCCCCATTCTATGATGCTCATTGGGCAGATGGACAGGGATTGCCCAATTAGGACAACTCCCTTTAAATTTGCATTTATTAAGACATCCTTCAGACTGGTGATTTTTTATTTTTTTTTCCTTCCAGTTTCACGCTCGCAGACCTCATTCCTACTTTGAAGGGATGGAGCTGGTCAACACAGAGAGGAGCTGGACTGCGTAGCTGCTGGGAGCACCTATGGGAAGGGCTGGTGAACAGCATTATCAAGGACACTCATGACCGTGCCTGCAATTGGAGGAGTCACCGAACGACTCCTTACAAAACTTGTCAGCCCCGTGTCTGTAAGACTGACCATGCACAAACTATATACTGCGTGTAGCACTTATGTGTGGTGTATATCATCCCATGTGATTGCAGAAACTCCCATGTCGACCACTAGAGACTGCTCTGGACTTAACACATCACGGCCGTCTGATGACATCATTGACTACTGTCTTGCAGATTGATTCTTGCAACAGATAAAAATCTTATTGTATTACCAATAATAAAGTGTCACTCTGCACACGCGGGTACAGCTTATTTGTCGAGGGACCCGGGACACAATGGATTCTACTTGAGGAGAACTAAGCAGGCTTATGCATCTAGATCCATGGTCCACGAATGGTGATTTTAGGCAACACAAGAATTACAACAAATAATGATTAAAAAGACAAGATCACAGGATTTTCTAATGGCAAAAGAGACCAATTACTGCAAATCTGCATGCCTTAGGCCCCTTTCACACGGGCGAGTATTCCGCGCAGATGCGATACGTAAGTTGAACGCATTGCACCCACACTGAATACCGACCCATTCATTTCTATGGGGCTGTTCCCATGAGCAGTGATTTTCACGCATCACTTATGCGTTGCGTGAAAATCGCAGCATGCTCCTCTTTGTGCGTTGCGGTGCAATAATCCACACAACGCAGGCCCCATAGAAGTGAATGGGGTTGCGTGAAAATCGCAAGCAAGTGCGGATGGGGTGCGATTTTCACGCACGGTTGCTAGGAGATGATCGGGATGGAGACCCGATCATTATTATTTTCCCTTATAACATGGTTATAACGGAAAATAGCAGCATTCTGAATACAGAATGCATAGTCAAATAGTCATCACATGATCTTTTACCATGGTGATGGATCATGTGATGACTGACGTCACCAAAGGTCCTTGTTGCTACAAAAAGCCAAGATGAAGACAGAAGGAGATGCGCTATTGTACTATGCATTCTGTATTCAGAATGCTATTATTTTCCCTTATAACCATGTTATAAGGGAAAATAATACAATCTACAGAACACCGAACCCAAGCCCGAACTTCTGTGAAGAAGTTCGGGTTTGGGTACCAAACACACGCGATTTTTCTCACGCGAGTGCAAAACGCATTACAATGTTTTGCACTTGCGCGGAAAAATCGCGGGGGTTCCCGCAACGCACAAGCACATTTTCCCGCAACGCCCGTGTGAAAGGGGCCTTAGAGGCAGATTACACCCTATGCATTGCAAAGGGTAAAATGTGTTGTAAAAGTTGAGAAATGACACACTGTGCAAGGATTTTTTTTCTTTTTTTTATGCATCGTGTTGATAAGATATATTAAATGGGTTTTTCTAAAATTCTATTAGTGAGGACCTATCCTCAGGGTCCGACGCCCGGGACCCCTGCTGATCAGCTGTTTAAGGAGGCTGTGGGGCGTCTGAGCGCAGCAGCTCACCAAGCACAGCGCCGTCCATTGTATTGTGGCTGAGCTTGGTATTGCAACTCAGCTCTATTCACTTGGTCAGGCATGGCCAACCCGCGGCTCTCCAGCTGTTGTAAAACTACAACTCCCACCATGCCCTGCTGCAGGCAGTCTGAGCATGCTGGGAGTTGTAGTTTTGCAACAGCTGGAGAGCCTCAGGTTGGCCATGCCTGCACTTGGTAATTGTAACATCACATAGGAAGAGGCAGTGGCCTCTTGAAATAGCTGATCGGCAGAGGTGCCATGAATCAGAGGATCTCCCACACACCACCAGTCTGATTGTTGATGACCTATCCTAAGGTCATCAATATAAAAAGTCTCGGTGAACCCCTTTAAAATATGAGCCACTTTTCTTCGACTATAATATGCCAATTTTCCATGCACAAATCAAGCAAGAAAATGTCCAGCGTAAATGCTCAGTAAAATGGAGGGGTTTATTGTCAGATATGTTCTCGAATGCTCCCATTAGATGTCTTTATGGTCATCTTCACATAATTATAATCTACTGTTCTGTATCTGGGCCACAGTTTGTACATCTGAAACTCAATGCTGTCAGGGGTTGTCTCACGTCAGCAAATGACACTTATCATGTAGAGAAAGTTAATACGAGGCACTTACTAATGTATTGTGATTGTCCATATTGCCTCCTTTGCTTACTAGACATTTTTTCCATCACATTATACACTGCTCATTTCCATGGTTACAACCACCCTGCAATCCAGCAACGGTGGTCGTGCTTGCATAGACTATAAAAAAAATTAAAAAATAAAATAAAGTGATGCACTATGAGCACTCCCACAGTCCAAGCCACCAGAGGCCGTCGCATTTTCCCATATTGTTCAAGAATGACCACCTCTGATGGATTACAGGGTGGTCGTAACCATGGAAATGAGCAATGTATAATGTGATGGGAAAAAAATTAATCTAGTAAGCAAAGGTGGCAATATGGACAACCACGATATGATAAATGTCATTTGCTAAAGTGAGACAACCCCTTTAAGCTGCAGTACCAGGCACTCTAATGCAACAAATCAGCCAGAAGACTAAAAACCACCCAACCCCATAGAAGAGTGTATAGCTTCCAGTGGTTCTTCTGTAGGATTAGTCCAAATAGGCTAGCCTTCCCAACCCATCATGCATCAATAGGCCTACAGTGCCCATGACCTTGTCAAGGGTTACCCTTCCTTGAACCACTTTTGGTAGGTACTAACGACTGCATGCCAAAAACACCCAAGTCCTGCCGTTTTGAAGATGCTGTGACTCCGTTCAAGACTAGTTTCAAACTAGCGGTAAAATCTCCTGGCAGAAGCACTCCCAAGTGCGCTATGTTTAGGTAGTATAGTACAGGATGGAACTGGTCACCTGAAGTAGTCCATAGATTTCACTACAATCTGTGATTTGGTCATGAGGATAAACGTTGGCAATACAGAACAAAAGAGACGACCGCAGGCGGGTTTATTAAGAGCAAACGTACTTTATTACATAACAAGCTTCATAAAACAAAAGTAAAACAGGAAGCATTCAAGCATTGAACGATACAATAAGATGCTGTAAAAGAATCGCTCCATTCAAGTGTTTGGAGGGTAGCTAAACATTGAGATACTTTATACCTTCTCCTGGGAAGCGTCACAAAGCTAGCTTTGGTTGTTTTTTTTTTTCATATATATATTTTTTTCCTTTTATTATTTTTTTTATTATTCTTATTTTTGTTACTTAAGATTCAAGCCCCTAAAAGTTGTGTGCGAGGCCAGAAAAGACATTTTATTAGAAGCCTCCTGACACATTAGTCCTTTCATTATTTTTGTTAGTTATTCACTGGGTGTGGGTGGGTTGGGTCCTGCAACACATTGTGTAGTAATACAGTGCAGGGTAAGTCCCACTCCCACCCACCTTCAATAAGAGCAGGGCCAGGCTTCACTACAGTACTGTTTTGTAATAAGTTACAGATATAAAGTCTTATTGAAATACAGAAGGCGGACTTGAAATGACTACCGTAACGAGGATCACAGCGCACTCACTGGCAGATCAGACCGACTTGTCTAGCTACACAATTACAAAAACACCATTGTGCACCGGGGGGGAGGGAGGAGGGGAGGTCGATGCAAGACAAATGTGCTAGATACAAAGAAAATACAATGCTATTTAGTCACTGCTGGGTTGTTCTTTAACTGAGGTATAAGGCGGTAAAAAGCGTACTCAAGTGTTAATTTCAAATGTCATTTCCAAGCGGCTGTGTCCTGTATATATATATATCATTTTTTTTTTCAAGTTACAAGTTTAGTGCAGGATAGTACAGTTAGAAACATATTCTGGCAGAATCCTCTTTAAAGCAGAGCCGTACCCCGCAGCGGCGTCGGCAGCCATGTGGCGGTTTATTTTTGTGCATCGTCTTAGCTCAGTGGGGGAACCACACATGGCAGACGCCTGGGCTGCCTGCGCCGCGCAGGAGGTTGTCGCTTTAAGGTTTTCCCAGATAAAAACTAAGGCTATATGTTTATATACCAGGAACAAACGCTGAAGTGTTTGCCTCGTACATTACGAATATTACACTTCTCCTCTGATTATTCAATACGATTCACACCACAAAAAAAAAACAAAGAAAAGAAAAAGAAAAAAAAAAAAAAAAACAGCCCGACCCATATGTCATTGTTTCTATTAAATCGGACTGCAAATATATATATATATATAAAAAAAAAAAAAAACATCTAATAAAGGCTAAGCAGCGAGAAGTACATGATTCACTAATCTTAAACTTCAATCAAAAAGAACAAAAAAAATTAAAAATAGTCAAATGTACAATCATTTTCTATCTGTAAACAGTTAAAAAGCCACGAGTTTGATTTGTATCGTCTGACACAAAACAATCAAGAGTCAAGGCAATGAGCAAATGGCAATGTGTGCAGAGAGTAACGGGCCGGTGTGGGGTTTTGACTTTTTTTCTTTTGCATTTCTTTTAATTTTTTGCAAATAGTTGGGAAACTAAGCTGCGCCAGTTCCACGGGGTAGAAACCTGGAATCGGTTAGGAATATTAATGCACCATGTGTTAGATTATTTCTCTTGCAGATTAAAAAAAATGATAAAAAACTGGCTTTGGTTGTCCCAAATATATTTAGAACCCACAGTACAAAATAAAAAAAAAAAATCTTGCTCCTCATCCCCACCAGCAGTGTTATGCCCACAGACGGGTGGGGGTTATAAACCTATGCTGTTGTAAGGTCCTCAGATTAGTGGTTTGCGGTTCTGGCTGATGCATAACATATATATCTATCTATATACACACACACACACACGACAGAGGCAGCAATTTTCTGGACTGAACAGGACTCAGAAAACGTATAGGGGTTGGAAGAGACAGAGCCATAGGGCTGTCTCTAGTATTGCAGCTCAGCTCAATTGAAGCGAATGGGGCTGAGCTGCAATTCTGGGCACAGCGGCGGCAGTGTTTCGGTAAGCAGCCATGTTTTTTTAAACTCAAACCACCCCCTACTAAAGGTTCGTAAAGAACCGATCACAGTGATATTGCTTTAAGGAACTTCTGCAACGTAATTATAAGGCTATGTTCACAGTATTATCATGAAATCCTGCAGGAGTTCACCGTGGCCAGCATTGCCAGGTGCCGCCGGATCCTCATTGACTATAATGAGATCAGGCGGTGATCGGGTCGCTTTTCAGCCAGACAAATACTGCTACAAGCAGCTTAGGCTACTTTCACACTGGCGTTTTGGCTTTCCGTTTGTGAGATCCGTTCAGGGCTCTCACACTCGGTCCAAAGCGGATCAGTTTTGCCCTAATGCATTCTGAATGGAAAAGGATCCGCTCAGAATGCATCGGTTTGCCTCCGTTCCGCTTTGGAGGTGGACACCAAAACGCTGCTTGCAGAGTTTTGGTGTCCGTCTGACGAAACTGAGCCAAATGGATCCGTCCCCATTGACTTGCATTGTGTGTCAGGACGGATCAGTTTGGTTTTCACTGACACAATAGAAAACGTATCTGTCTCCTATTGACTTTTAATGGATCTGTCTTGGCTTTGTTAAAGATAATACAAATGGATCCGTTCTGAACGGATGCAGACGGTGGTATTATCGAAACGGATCCATCTGTGCAGATCCATGACGAATCCGCACCAAACGCGAGTGTGAAAGTAGCCTTACTGGAACAGACTCCCGGATTCCTTAACACAAGTGGGAACGCAGCCTACACCGACAAATCGTCTGCCTTGTCAAAAGCCGCACTTGGGTGCATATAATATTTGGCGAGTGTCTTAACAGTCAATGGACTGCAATGTGCATGCCGCATCATCCACTAATATGAGACACACAACATAGGTTTACCTTGGACCCAGCGATCCATTATGGATGCCCTCCTGGGGGCTCTGTGGGGGTAGGACAGGTGCGCAGGGTTTGCTGTACCTTCCCTGAAAGAAAGGATGGAGAGAAGAGGCAGGAGAGTAACTGCTGGTAACCCCTGTCCTTCACTATAATGTGCGGTGGAAGGGTCAAAGGTCAGAATTTACACTTCAATATACATACATAATTATATTTTTTTACCCTTGTTCGGTTATTTTTTTTAATTCTTTGACCAAACAAGCAGAATACCATTTATGGCAACATATTATGTAACTTGTTCCTTTTTGTAATTTTAAGTATTTGCAATCATTGACGTCTACACATAAAAAAAAACAACAACTTTTTTTTCCTTTTTTTGTTTTCCTTTGTACAACACGCAAAAACTTGATCAGCCCAGTACTTGGTTACAATGTGCATAAATGTGCATAGTTACTAAATAATCGGCTTAAACGAGAAAAAAAAAAAAAAACATTAATAAAACACTGTCACGAGAAGCGAAGACACTGAGCCACATAATTAAAGTAACATTTAAAAAAAAAAAAAATCCATTATATCAGCAAAAATCTCTAGACTACGCACTAAAAAAGACACAGCATCAAAGCAAATCCATCTCTTTATGTTGGCTTTAGAAAGCTGTAAAGAGCTAGGATGGAGGGGAAGGGGGAGGTTTTTGGCAAAGAGGAAAAGTCTTTGAGAAATCAGCACGATGAGTGCTTAAAAAAAAAAAAAAAAAAAAAATTGCATTCTTCTAGTGATTTTCTTTCGATCTATTGGGGGGGGGGGTGGGGTGAAGGAACTCAAACCTATCTTATTCCTGAGAGCCACAATGTTCCCCCCCCCCCCCCATTTTGGATTATTTCAGAACTGAAAAATCACAAAAAAAACCTAGAAAAAAACAAAACAAAAACACACACACACACAAACAACTGGACTCCCAGAGATAAAAGCATCTTCAGCATATTTTCTGTTTTGTTTTTCGTTCGAATTTTTTTTTTTTTGATGGAAGAGTAAACATTTGAAAAAAAAAAAAAAATCCCACCCTCCCCAAATACAACAATGACCCTCCCAACAGGAAGGGAAGAAGAAAAAAAAAGAAAAAATGTAAACAAGAGGTCCTCAGTAAGACACCTCGAAAAACAAAATGCAAAGCCTTTGAAAGTGCTGCCCCCTACTGGCACATGTAGGGTGTATATCACAGCTGTGGCCACAATTTTTTTTTAATTTTTTTTTACCATTTTAATTTTTTTTTTTATTTTTTTACATTATATATAGATATTTTTTTATTAAAACCGTAGAGCTAAATTCTATTAGGTTTTTAGTCATGAAAACCTGGTGCAATACTTTTCATTATTTTTAGCATTTTTTTTTTTTCAACTCTTAAAAACTAAGTTATAACCGGTCAGTTCTTTTAACCCCCTTCAGCGCTGGAGGCGCCAGCCCTTGCCTATTGCTCTGCAGTGGGCGGCTGGGCATCACTCAGGAGCTGGAAGGCGGCTAAAACTTTGTAATACCACAATTAGGTAGGCATATCAAGGCATCTTAGAAATAACGAGCATTAAACCACTTATGTGTCGTCGTAAGTAAACAGTTACACTTGAGCCGTTTCTGATCGTTACAAGGTAAAAACATAAAATGCGACGCACCGTTCAGTGCAAACAGAGAAAACCTGGGGTAGTCGTAGGGCAGACAGGTAAATACCGAGCTCGGGACATACAAACTGGGTTCAGACGTTGAAAAAAAAAGAAAAAAATTATATAAAACTGGAATTCGAAACCGACAAACAGCTCATCAGACACAGTTCTAGCACTAATGTGGAAGTGTAAATATAGATAATTTTTTTTTCCTCTTCTATTTCACATTATATTATTGGCCTGCATGATTCAAGTATTTCACACTGATATGTTGTGGGCTAAAAAAAAGTGGGAAGTGTGCAGAAGAGCTATCCGCAGTGCAGCCTGCAGAGGGTTCACACATACAAGTCCAGCCAGGGGCTGATCAGTAACAATCATCTGAGGTCATGGGTGACGTAGGCTACATGGGCTCTCCGTTTAAGTGATCGACAGGTAGGAAAGCGCCGACAGGTGATGAACTGCTCAGACCCCTGCTCTCGCTGCTTGGGTTACCCCATAAGCTTGTGGAATAGTTTGGGGTACCCCACAGAGAAGTGCCATGAAGATCTCCAGAGCTGGAGCCAGAAGCACCTGGGCTGTTCCAGTGATTGATATCTCCGCGATTCGAGATGCTGTGGGGGCTATCCAGAGAACCTAGCCGGGAATGGCTAGAGCCCAGGGACTGCCAGCCTGGGGAAGGAGTCATTGACTGGCCTTGTGCAAAGAAACGACTGATCTCCTCTTCACTAGCAAACTCGGCAAGGATAGTAGTGTTCCCTAAAACACACCTGTAAGGGAGAGAGAAAATGTATTAATAGGTCTGCGCACAGCAAAGCAGAATACATCAGGTGAAAATGTCCAATGTCAGAAAGATACGAGCATAACGCTACATGGCAATTTTGGGCTCAACATGTGTCATGCCCCCAAGTATCGCGGTGCCGCCATAAGAATGGACGGGGTCGGAGCATGACTGACACTGCTGGATTTTTAGCGATTCGTGCAACGCAGCAAACGTGCAAGTCACATTGCGACCACATTTATTCCTATGGCTGCCTTGCTATACCACAATACTTGAGAGCATGACACGTATCATGCCCAAATTCACTGTACCCTAATGCAACCCAATGTCCCTGCAACTATAAATATTGTCTACCATTTGCAAGTCATTATCTGAAGTAATCTGATCCTTGATTGAGACTGTCAGACAATAAAGGCATACTGCTGAGATATACATCTCTAATGCCTAATCAGCGGAGGTCCGATGGCCGTGACCACCGCCTATTACTAGATTAAAGGAGAAGCGGTCCTAGAAGACAAATCATCAAAAGGCAGTGAGGATCTCCGAGAGACTTTGGCTATGGGGACATCGATTTTAGGGGCTTTATCCCATAAAGAACAATCACCTTCTTCAAAGGAATATTTTCTCTTAACCGACCGCGAGATGAAACTGCGGTTATCCGGATGTTTTCATTCCCTGTAAATCATGGCCTCGATATTTTTATGGATAAAAAAATGCTCTTTTCTTTTTTGTTTGTAGCCCCTCAAACATAATGTCCTGAACAGATCAGACTTCTTTAGCATCTTCAAAATTCATGGTTGCTCTAACAGCTTTAACAAGCTGATCTACATCCTGAATGGGAAAAAATGGTCTACCGCCACCTTCGTCATCCGAGGATGACTAAGCTGTATCTACTTCCCCATTTCTAGGAATTCTTCAGAATTGGAAACATCAGAATCTCGCAAAGCTAAAGCGAACTTTTCTCTAGAACTTCTGTCTATGGTGACTGTTCTTTTTTAGATAGCAAGGTACTATTGACCTCTTCCCTAATCATTTTCTTCATGCATCTAACCATAACCGGGGATTCTTCAGCAATGGTATTTTCAATGCATGCTCTACATAACAGTTTAGTATAGGTGGGATCTAGTTTTGTTTTAGAGGCCACATTCTTTATGGCGCGTTTTAGCGGCCGCTTTTTTAGGTTTATTCTAGAAAAAAAACCACACATAAGGCCAGGGACAAACTAATAATCCAAAAAGTCCATTACATTGAAAATAGACCCATACCCTCATTCATACCACAGGTGCAGGGGTAACTGGGTCTCTTGGGGTTTCACCAGAGCTTTCCATGCTGGGATACCTCTTGTGGCCTTGGTTCTGGAAGAACCCCGCAAAGGTGCTAAGGTAGCTTGAAATTTCTGAATCAAGCATGGAACGCCAGGATCACATCATTAGCGCCCCCCCCCCTTATATACCAGGCGCTTTTGAGCTCGTCAGTACCCCTATGCTGTTTGAAAAAGAGCGTTCCTTCAAACTCTGCCCCCTCATACTGGCCTGTCAGCTGGGGAGGCCAGACGCCGAACGCCAGGAGGTGAAGCTCCACCGCATCTCCGTGCCTACCGCGCCTCCGGGGAGTACCACTGCGTCCTCTACTTGCATCCCCGCTCGCCATCCGGCCTTGTATTTAAGCACTATTTCTGCTCGCCGGCGCTTTCCATCGCATCTTGCTGCCCCCACCATCAGATGCAGTGTGCCATCTTCAAAGTGTGCGTAGCGGGGAACTCACCCGGCGCACACCTCTGCCCAGCCAGCCTTAAATCCAGGGTGCAACTACTCCCCATGTAGCTTCACAAAATAAAAAACCTGCAGGTTGTCCTTCCAGGACAGGAAACCACTGAATGAGGGAGAGGCTCCTTTTAATTTATACCTGTGGGTTTCCTGTCCTGGGAGGTGGATCCTCTCTCCTGGTTCTGTCATAGGACGGGGGGTTAAAAAAAAAAAAAAAAAAAAAAAAAAAAAAAATAGAACATGTCCCATTGTCCGCATTGCGGACAAGAATAGGACTGTTCTATTAGGGGCCGGACATTCTGTTCCACAAAATACAGAATTCACACGGCCGGTATCAGTGTTCTGCCGTCTGCAAATTGTGGATCCGCAAAACATCCAACAGTTGGGTGCATGAGCCTTAAGAGCGAGTCTACACTGCGACTTTTCGTAGCGCGACTGACAGATTTTAACTGTTTAACTACAGCTGCAGTCCAAATGAATGCACAGTTGAATGTACTCTTGTGGACTGCAGCTGTTAAAAATCAATCAGTTGCGCTACAAAAAGTGGCAGTGTAGCCCGGAGCATAATTGCGTTTAACGATGCCACTAATATAAGTTCTCTTCTAGTGGTTGGCGAGGGTCACATTGGTTGCAGCGCAGTGCAGTCCTGGACTTGGTAAAAGCCCCCCCACGATACACTGGATTATTATTAGCCAAACATATTGATCTCGAACGACTAATGTGATTGGGGGCCACGCGACTCTCCCAACAGAAAGTTCAACTCCCAATCCTTTTGTTATGGCAGGAGTTAACCCTCTGGTAGAGGTGTTTGGCAGCAGCGTTTTCCTCTCTTGCCAATAAAAACACATGCATCCTCAGCTGAACTGTGCAAAGGAGTCATGTTTGTCTGACAACTACTTCAGGTGTCATCATAATACAATATCTAGGCCACTTCTAGGTAATACCAAGTGAAAGTAACAAAGGATGGGGGGAGAGCACTCAGGAACCTGCTACTTACATGTGCAGAGACTTTTGTGCCTTTACTACCTCTTCCTTGGAACTGTAACGGACCAGAGCAGTACCATGGGGCAGGTTCAGATGGAATGTAATCAAAGGCCCATGCTGCATGCACAGGGTACGCAGGGTGGAGCCATCAATCTGAAGGACAGTACCAAGAGGCGAGTAAGGGAAATAATTAGAATAAATACCGTATTAAATCCAAATACGGATCAAGGTTGTCAATACTCACTTGAGGTGTTAGGTTTTTCAAAACTAGCCAATTGGTTATTCTCCCTGAGCTATTATCACTCCAAGTGGAACCTAAAAACACAGAAGACAGAAATATTAAAAACTGAACTAAAATATAGAATAGTGGTGTCCTGCCTGGAAATAATAATCAGCCTGCTCACCATCTCCCCCCTTCCCCCTACAAGGCAGGTTGCTGGCCTAGGATCTTGAAGTTTTCAGTCACACAGTGTACTATTATTTATTTCCAAGCCATCCACCAGGAGGCAGCACTGAGATATTAACGCCTTAACAGTGGGGCCTCGTTTACTTAAAGGGGTTGTGTCACTTCAGTAAATAGAATGCATCATGTGGTCAAAGTGAACACGAGGCGCTTACTAATGTATTGTGATTGTCCATTTTGCTTCCTTTGCTAGATTCATTCATTTTTCCATCACACCATACACAGGATAAATGTCATTTGCTAAAGTGAGACAGCCCCTTTAAGCATGCAGCAATTTTACCATAATTATTCTATTTTTCTGTCAACAGAGCTGTATGAGGGCTTGCCATTTTGGTCACTTTTTATAATGTCGTTATGGGAGGCAACAGTATTCATTTTATTATATATTTTTTCCAATAATAAAAAACTTTATAAGCTGTCTTTTTTTTTTTTTTTAAATAAAGCCATCCCTGCCCCCTAATATGGAGTGGTGTGGGAGCTACCTGCTTACCAAAATGTACTATTACCATGCGGAAAGTGAAGTTTTCTTACCTGGAGTGTATCTGGATTCAGAAGTTCCCCAACCACTACCTAGGCGCAGGGAGCCATTATCCCAGGCAGATAAAGGCGGCTTCTGACCAGTGAGCCCTGGGGGAGGCCTGGACGGAGCACTGATGCTTTTAGATGGCAAAGGGACTTTCCACAGCTCATGAGCCAGGGAGGTGTTACTGACGGAACCAGGGGGCCATGTTGGTTTGGGATCACTATTTCTAACTGCAAGAAAGGACAGGATTGAGTTTATTAAGTAATTGCTTGACTTTCAATGTCATGATCTGAAGCTTAGACGTTTGCATCCTTAGTTGTACCTGAAGTGCTTTGTGCGGTACTGCTGTGGGAGACATTGTAGTTGGAGGCACGAATGGATGACCAGGCACTATTTGAAGGCAGCGTGGTGTTCAGAGATGAGGATGACCCTACAAAAGGCAAAAACAACATCTCAGTGATGCATTACATCTCTACAGTGACAGCACACAATGTGAGAAAACTGTAGGACCACCTACCACTGTTTCTGTCCCTGAGGTGGTCAACACCCCGCACAGTACTAATTGACAGATTATTGATGACACTGCCAGGAGTGACATAGGGGTCAGTTTCAGGGTCTATGTTTGGATATCCTTTCCATGGCTCACCAGGGCGAAATTCTAAAAAAAAAAAAAAAACAAGCTTATGAGGAGACACATACATTACAGCAATAATCCTGCACATGTACTCATACCAGCCGAACCAGAGACACAAATCTTTAGCACTGCCGTTTTGGGGTTCTTTCCCCTCATCTGTACCAGCACCCTGTGCAGTCTACACAAGGCTTGTATGAGATAATCTGCATACTTTCTTCCCATGCAGCAGATCATGCCACTTTTGGCTTCCTAGAGGTGAATTAAAAGGGGTTGTCCCATGAAAAAATATTCTACAATTTTTAAACCAGCGCATGGATCTGAATACTTTTGTAATTGCATGTAATTAAAATGTATCATAGCTACTGAGTTATTCAATAAAATGTGTCTGTATAGTGCCACCTAACGTTTTTTTTATTTTATTTCTTTGTCCTGCTCACCGAGATGGCCGCACATGCTCAGTTTCATCCTTCAACGGCCTCCTGGGATGCGATAGCGGCATGTCCATGCTTTCCCTATGAGCTGCAGTAGAAAGGACACTCCCTTTGAGCTGCCAGCTGGATATAAATCTAGCAGAGCAATGAATGGGGAGATCTCTGGATCCATGTGAGGTACAGGGCCGGCTCTAGCTTTGTTAAAGATTGTCATGTACTATATGGTATCGGATTTCTATTTTTCACATTAATCATGGAACAACCCCTTTAAGCCCCAGTAATACAGTTGTTACAAATGTTTGGACCACCACAATTGAAAACCTATCATAAAGATAGGACATCAATGTTAAAGTCTTGAGAACTCTTAACATCCACATTAGCAACAATTCAAAAACACAGAAGCAGCAGAACACTAATCCGTAACTCACCTGGTGGCCAATTGACACTGCTGGAGCCATTTGGCGATTTGGCACTGGGCCAGCCATCCCCTATAGATCCTGGAGGGCTGGATGGAGAGTTACTGCTGTTCATGAAGTCATAAGAACCAAATGGAGAATCTTCAAGCCTAAAACCACTTGAAATAGCACCTGTTCAGACAAGATACACAATAAACAAGATATCTTAAGTAACCTAGATCAAGCCGAACATCGCAGAAGTACTGCTTGACATAAAATACTATATGGCCGAGAAAAGAAAAAAAAAAACGAAAAAAAAAAAAAAACACTCCTCTGTAAGATATACTGTCTACTGATTTACAGGAACAGTGCTCCTGTGGATGAGCCTTACCGTGTTTACTGGAGTTCTGTTCCAGTGAATTATTAGGAGACATGTTGTTATCCACTGTAGTCCACTTCCTCAGGCGGGATTGTGGTTCCTTTATCCCCCCAAGTTCCATATTTACATTCGCGTTCAAGCCTGGCGACAATAGCAAGTACAATAGATTAAAAAAAATAGGCATCACGATGGGACGTGACTTCTGGATAACACCAGAGAAAGGCAAGTGACTCACCTAATGAGAAGCCATTGAAAGTGTTGATGGGTGAAGGAACTTTTGGAAGTTCTTGGGTGGAGTGGGGGAGAACATTGTCCAGGAAGGACTTTACAGGAGGCTGATGAAGCATTTGCTGTTGTGAAGGAGGCATTGCTTGCTTCATCAGGAGATTGTGATCCATCTGGCGGAATTGTTGCTGCTGTTGCTGCTGCTGCTGCTGCATTCCAAGGGAGCGGGCCTTAAAATAAAGATTATCTATAAATCTCCATAAACATTCAGTGCAAAGCTAAGAATACCAAGAATCATGGTGCACTGTAGAATTTCACGTGTCCCTTGTACTGCCTATAATACACGGACAGACCAGGTCCCACCAAAGCTGCTCTTTGTTAGTGGCGCTCCACTCTGGATTATATAGGGGAATTCAGAGAGGGATAATACTGCCAAAATAGGAGCGGTTTTCATAAGAAAAGCCATTTAAAATGGGTTTTGGGAGGGGGGGGGGGGGTGGAATTTGTTTTAAAAATGACTGATTGTGCTGCTCTGATCCCTGCGTCTGGCTCAACACACAGGAAATGGGTTGAAAATACCGACTCAGCCAATCACTGGCTAAGGTTGCTGACCATTTTCAGCTATTTCTTGAGTGTCAAGCTGGAAATGCAGAGGCAAGGACAAGAGGTGAGCAATTTTTTTTTAACCCGTTCAGGCTTTAAAAAAAAAAAAAGGACCTCTTTAATATGAATGGACATCTCAGATAAGTAAAAGGTGACTTCTACTACGTTCTGAATAAAAATACTTTGTTTTTCATACCTGCTGTTCCTGCTGCTGGCGCCCTCCTTGGGGCATTCCTCCCCTCTGGTTCTGCACTTTCTGCTGCTGAGCCAATAACCTCTGTAAAAAGGGAAAGAGACATTTAAAGAGACCACAACCAACTGTTGGATGAAATCTCTGGTGGCTCAATTACACCAATGATCTGTACTCTGACAAAACGCAATTGAAAGAAGGATGTGACCGGGGATGAGTGTTAGATTACTCTTGATTATAAAAATCTTTAACATCTGCTGTCATCGGTTCGAACCCCAACAATCTAATAGTTATCCCCTATATGATTGTTCTTCTAACCTGAAAACCCCCTTAAGCTTTAAAGAATTCAAGTATATGGCAATTAGACACTGACTTTGCATAAAATACAGTCATCCAAAGTGGTCCTATGTCACTTTACCTGTAGCTGGGAGATTTGAGAGAGCTGGGAAAGTTGGCTAAGTTGAGAAAGTTGGTTCAACATGGCTACTTGCTGGGGATTAAACAATGGATTCAGGCCCGTATTGTTAGGTGGATATTTCAGTAAAGAGGGAGGAACCTATTCAAGAGAAACATAAATAACATCAATAATTCCCAGTATATGGACTTGGCGGCATTCATTGGTGATCAAGGTTTTTAAAATCAGGTGTAACATACCTGAGGGGGCATCATATTAGGAGGCACTTGCGCACGGAGATTAGGCTGAGATGAGTTAAGTGCTTGAGGCTGCTGCGTGCCCCGAGCTTGTGCTGCGCTGCCAACACCAAACATATTGGGATTGCCATTCTGTGAAGAGAAAAGCGACTGGTCAATGATAGAATGAAGCAAATCAAACAGGCAACCAAAAAAGATGACACCCATGTTGGGAAAAAAAATAAAAATTTTTTTATTGAGCACTAACCCATTACTGGGAAACTCGCCAGGGTACAATTTGTTAAGTGCTTACTTGTTAAGTGCAAAGCAAAGCATTAGACAGGGCACAATAAAATCAATCGGTATCTCTGAAATCCTTCAAAGTCAGAGCTACTCCTCCCTGCTGCAGATCCCGGTTCTTGATAATGGAGAAGCGCTGCAATGGCGAAACCACCTTCCATTACCAACATGACACCTAAAAGGAGGCAACCCCTTTATGACAATGTAAAAATAAGGCAGTAGGTACTTACAAAGGAGACAGACCACACCAGTGCTATGGGCCCTGGCTCTGTGCAGAGAGATTTTGCAGCTTCCACTAAGTTCAATGGTATATACTGTATACAAATTTCTGCGCACTGAGCTCCCCCTTTGTGTGTGAAGGGGAAGCAGGAGATTTAGATCTGTATGTGGGATAACTACCAATGTATGTAGCGTTCAGAATAAAATAGATAATATTTTATCAGAAATCTCACTAGGGAGCCTTTCCTAAGTTGTTATGGGGTGCTACGATATCTGTGTACAGCCCTTCAAAAAGGAAAGTTCACACTAAAGGCATGTAACACAATGTATGGTCCCCAAATTGTGAACAAAACAAGATTTGGCGCAATCATAACAATGATTTTTGTAAAAACCAAGCAGTTCATAAAGCAGACAATCAATCTCAAAATATATTTTCAAGCAAATGTGCCTAAAACAAATATCTACATCACTACAGTCCCGTGTGCTGGAGAAGGGCTCAGTGATAACAAGGGCCCCTGGCACACTCACCTGTCTAACAGAACTGACATTTGGCATCGTCAGCCCTGGGAAAGAGCCGAGGGATTGAGTAGGTAGTGCACTATTTATAGGGGGAAGCTTCATGTTCTGATTGGCAGTGAACTGCAGATTTTGTGTCTCTTCTGCTATAATGCCATCCTGATCAGGGAGTGCAAGAGGGAATTGGTATGCACACCAGAAGGGAAGGACGTAGGAGGCGAGATGATTTCAGGATCCAGACGCAAAAGCACAGAGGAAAACAGTATTGAGAAAGCAAGGAGAGAGGCAGAAAACAATGGCAGTTAGTGCAAGTTGCAAAGCAAGTACTTCAAAAATAAGTAGGAAAGGAGTGACAATTACTGCAAGGGTCATTTAAAGGGGTTGGCTCATCTCAGACATTAATGGCATATCGGCAGGATAGGCCATTAGTGTCCAATAGGTATGAGTTTCACCTCTAGGACCTGCTCCTATCTCCAGAAGAGGGCTCCCAAAGTGAAGGAGAGCACAATGCACACATGCTCTCCATTCATGCTTCACTATTTTCAGATGTCCCAAAGTGGTGGCATGCGCAACCACCGCTTCTTTTACCGCTATAGGACTGCTGAAAAAAAGCTGAGCTAGTGCTCGGCTATTCTTGGAACTCCCATAGTGGTGAACCGAAGGTGGCCGCACAAACGCAGATAGGTGCAGGTCCCAGAGGTGGGTCCTACCGATATGCCATCAATGTCTGAAGTGGGAATACCCCTTTATTCTAAAATACATTGACAAGGGAGAGGGGCTTGCATTCTATAATATATGTAAAGGAAGCAATAGGATAGAAGGATATTATGTATTTCATCCTAAGATTACAGGCTTAACTGGGCCAGAACTGACAAAACAATAATAATTAGTAAAGACAGGACCAGTGTGATATACTGATGCATAGTCTGGAACAGTAATCAAATCTATACACATGCACCTTGTGGTGGAATGAATCCACCTCTCATTCAGAAAGCAACTATATGAGCACCAACCTTATCGAAGTAAGAATTGTGATCCATGGAAGACTCTTTGGAAAAGTGCCGAGGCCCAAAGCCTTTCCCAATCACTCGACTGTAATCTCCAAGGCCTGACTTATCCAGATCCATCCGCTTGTCTGGGAATAACCCTGGGAAAAGTATAAAAATATTACAATATGAAATATCAGGACCACCCTAAAACCAAGATATAGTCCACAAAGCCAAAGGCAGCAATATCAATCTACATAAAAACCACATTCAAACTGGAAAGCATCAAAGTACAAAATAGAAGTCCAATGTTTATGGAATGTAGCCGGATTTACAAGTGCTCCTAGCAAGTTGTGCTTCAGGCCCTACATGCCAAATATGACTTATACTTTAAATATGAAAGATATTTTTGCCTATTTACACATACATCCAGGGATGAAGTGGTAGGAGACTAACGTAGGTGTATAACGTGACAGATGGAAAAAACAATATATTCACAAATCTTTTCACACACCTCCAGAAAGGTCCATTTTATTGCTCTGTAAAGTGTCATCTGGTGACTCTCTCTGCAAGAAAAATGTGTGTAAACATTAATCTATACGTTGTACAAGTACGACATGTAAATCCCGTAAAATTCAGAATATAACTTACTGAAAATCCCATGTTATTGAACTGCTTAACGAATGGGTTCATCCAGCCGTCATCCTGTTTATTACCATTTTTCAAATTTCCCTGGGGAAAAATTGAAAAAATTATTATTTGTGCATTTGAAGTGATTCTGACAGAAAACAAAGCTCTAAGGATGGAGCTGAACCGCAATACCAGACACAGCCCATCAGTGGTGCAACTTTTTTTTTTTAGAACAAAAAAACCCAAAACTTTGGATAGGTTCAACTTAACACTTATGTTTAACGGATCCAGCTGGCTGCTATAGCAGAGAACAGTCTGCCAGAGCTCACCTGATACTGCCGTTTACCGCCAGATTCCATTATAGTCAGCTTCCAGCATAAGTTCTGTCAGACAACCATCGATCGTATGCAACAGTTTTTGTCGGACCAAAATCCAGCATAGTCAATAGGGCTCTATGGTGAACGGCTGTATATGGCTAGGCTGGATCCGTTAAACCTACTGTAACTCATTTTTTTTTAATCTCATAAAACCACTTTCCGGTTACACAAAAAAAAACTGCATCAACCTGACTGTAGTGTAGTCTATAGCTAGATGATGAAGTTCTGAGTGTATTTTAACTCCCCCAGTGTAACTGCAATCTGTGACCCCCGCACCCTGTGTTTACATCCTGGTGGAAGACACACGGCGAGCGTCTGTAGCATTGTCTCTGCCTCTCGCAGCTCGAACATTGCAGAGCCAAGGATGCTTGAAACCCTGCAGGAAACCCCCGCCCTAACACAAGGCATCATTGCTGACATGTCTACAGGGCAGGGTCCAGGAGAATGAGCAGAACACTGCCCTCAGAGACAAGGTCACAGATGATGTTGTGTCTGCAAGGCAGAGCCTTACCATGCCTCAGATATTAACATGATGTCATCAGGAAAGGGAACCTACACAGTTTAAAAAGTCACGTGATTGCAACAGAGTGCAGGAAAACGGGGCATTAAAGATGAACAATCACTATTCGTGATAACTTGTTCATTCCTGTCAATTGATGCTGAAAATTGCAAAACTGGAATGCCTCCCAACATAAAGCAGAGAAATTTCTAAAATGAATGCATAACTTATATTCAGTTTCAGATCAAAGCTGAAGGCAGCCAGACAATTCTAGCTACCTGCAACCAACACCAGAGGGAACTTCATGCACACTGAGTTATTACCGAGACCAATGTATAAAACTAGTGTAATTTGCGCACTATAGTGGTGGATGAAAGCAACCAGAATTTTTATTTTTTTTTTAAAGGGGGTTGCCCAAGATTTTGATATTAAAGAAGTTGTCTCATTTGACAAAATGGGGGCATATTGCTAGGATATGCCCCCATTGTCTGATGGGGGCGGGTCCCAGTATTGGGACCCACACCTATCTCCTAAATGGAGCGCTGAAAGTGGTGGAGGGCGCACCGCACATGCGCCTCCATTCATTTCTATGGGGCCACACGAAAATAGCCGAGGGCTTGCTCGGCCATTTCCGTCAGGCCCATAGAAGTGAATGGGAGCGGTGGCCGGTCATGCACTTCTATGGGAAGAGTCCTCCAGCCACCACTTTAGCCCGCTTCATTCTTGATGTACCAGAGGTGGAACCCGCACCTATGAGACAACCCCTTTAATGTCTCAGGATACTCCATAAATATCAGACAGGTGGGGGTCTGACACCCGACACATTCTGCTGAACAGCTGTTACTAAGTAGTGTACAAACTACACAGCTCTGTCAATTGTGTAGTGGCGGAGCTAGCAGAGTTGCCCCCACTGAAGTTAAAGTGATTTTTCTAAGGATAGGTCATCAATACCAGATTAGCAGAGCCCCAACTCCCACCTTCACCCACCGATTAGCTGTTTGAAGAGAATACAGTACTCGTGATATCGCCGCGTTCTCGTCGTCGTTTACCTTTCTTGCGGTTGACATGGCAGTGGCGAACAGGGGTCATTACGACTCCTCCGTCCCATTCACTTGAATGAAACAGGGCAAATGTAGTTACACTGTCCCATTTAAGTGAATGGGATGGAGGAGCGGTAATTCCATTGCTCGCCAATGCAATGAGCACTGCGTTCTCTTCATACAGCTGAATGGCAAGGGTGCTGGCAGTCGGGTCAAGCCGATCTGATATTGATGACCTATCCTGTAGGATAGGTCATCAATATGGGAAAAGCAGAAGACCCCTTTAATGAACATAGCGCTGCAGTTACCAGCTCTGTCCACTACACAACAAATGGCGCTATAAGGTCGTGATCATGGGGGCGCGGGGTGTCAGAACCTTGCCAATCTGATATTGATGGCTTAATCCATGTCAAAATCTCCTTTCACTCTAGGTCTCTGCCAATGACTTGGGTGCTGACTGATATCTAGCGATATAAGTTAATCAGTAAGATTTTTGGACCAAAATAAACCTGATAAAGCTCTGGGCTAACCTTTGAAGGCATTTTCTTCATAAATGGCGGCCAGTTGGTTTCCTGCGAGGAATTGCTGTTCCACATTCCTATTTCCACATCATCTTCATCCCATCCGTTGACACGGCCCCCAGTCCCAGTCATATCATCTCCACACCAGCCACCGTCTTGCATAGATTTGGGACCTGAAATAAATAGAAAGAATTGTTTACCAGCAGCAAGCATACAAGGCAAACAGAAACTGGCACGTAGATTCATAAAAAAAAAGAAATTTTTTGGACAAAACAGATCAAACTGATCATGAAAGAAAGGGACGAATGACGCCATCTACGTGCATAGGAAAACAATGAGCATGCTATTTTTATGCTTTAAAAGAATAAAACATTTGTAAAAGTCCATACCGGGTTTGCCTGAGACCTGTTGACCAATGGGAGTATGGCTCCAACCAGATGATGCCATGTCAGAATTTTGCTCCCCCCAGCTGCCAGCAGTTTCCATGGGTTTACCCCACGCAGCGGTGCCATTATCCACAGATGGAGCTGCCGGCTCTGACCAAGTGTCTCCCCAACCTAAAATAAGCCACAAAATAATAAAATGAGCTTTAAATTTACAGTAAAACGAACATCAAATGTAAACAAGTGGCTTCTGCTCTCTAGAGCAAAAAGAGCAACTACACAGGCTGCAAAATACATTTGAAGAAACTTACCGGAGCCACTGCTGCTCTCCTTGTTTGGCACTGCACTTGTGGGTGGGGGCAGATGATGCCCTTGGGTTGGATGTTCAGCCCCACTGGTGGTGGTGGTGGTGGTGGTATTAGATGTATTTTTATCCCACATGTTCACATTCTTGTATTTGTACTGACTCGGATCTCCCCAGGCCGCAGTTCCATCATCTATTTCCATTTTGCGTCGAATGGACTCTGGAGAAGGCTCTTCCCAACCGGTCGGCTCCTCTTCTCTTATTGGAGTTGACAAAGGTCCGCCTAACCAGCTCGATGGTTTATTGTTGGCTGGTTGGCCTCCCCAGTTTCCGGTCTCTGGCTTCTTCCCCCTTTCTGTGGAGTTATTTGATTGCAGATGATCACTCTCCATTTCAGATGGACCACATTTGGAAGCATCTCCACCTCCTTGGTTTAACCTTGTCGGTTCTGCCCATCCTTGGCTTGCGTTTGCTTTAGATCCGTCGACCCAACCGGAATTGTTATTGGCATTCACACTACCCCAGGAGTTGGATTTTTTATCTCCCCAACCTGAGCCAGACTTTTCGCTGTCACTGCTAGAACTAGACTTTGTTGCACCCCAATGATTACTTTTGGAATTTTCTCCCCAGCCATCGTTACTGTGCCCACCCCAACCTTGTTTGACCTTTTGTGCATCGTTCCAAGTAGATTTGTCCTCTTTACCCCATGATTGATTGCTCTTGACCGTTCCAGTAGTAGCAGCAAATTGATCCCCCCAATTCCCTTGGCTTACAGAGCCTTTGGCATCACCCCACCCTGTAGCAGGCTTTGGATCTCCCCACTCAGATACTGATGAGGTATCATTGCTATTAGGGTTGGGTTTCTCCACCCATCCCCCTGAGTTAGAAGTCTTTGACACAGAGGCCCCCCAAGCTTCTGTTCCATTGTCAGTCTTCCTGTCGCTCCGAGGCGAAGCAGCTTTAATGTTCCAAGCAGTGTTCTGTTTAATAGGAGTCTGACCCCAGCCAGTGTTGCACAAGACCCGAGGGTCCAGGTCACCTCGATTTACAATACTTTGGAGTAATGTCTGTTGGTCCACTTTCCTTCTGTCCACAGGCTGAAGCCCACCGATTTGCTCGCTCTGGCTTCCAGTGCTGTCTACGCTACCTTCGCTTTCCCCTGTACTTTTGGCCCATACATTACTTGTCTCATTGCCCCTAGACCCTGTTGGATTTTGCCCTGCATTCTCTTCCTCTGCAGATTTCCAGCCGTTTGATGCTTTCCTGCCATTTTCTGAATTCTCTCCCTCATTGGAATGCTGATTACTATTAGAAGCTTTGTTCCAATCTCCGTTCGCTATGTTAGTGCCAGTGTTTTGTGCTGGGTTTCCCCATCCTCTGGGATTTCCACCAGAAGTCCCTCCATTTTCGCTTCCCCAATGCATATTTTGGGAGTTTACAGTCCCCGACTCCCATAATCCTCCTTTATTCCCGTTGATTTTAAAGTTTGGGCCGCTGGGCCCGTTCATACCCGGCTGCATTATTGTCGCATTCACAGTGTCGCCATTAGCTTGCCCTTTAGGGACTGAACTTTTGTCTCCGGAGTAGTTTGAGCCGGAGGTACCCCATGTAGTACCGTATGATCCGCCGTTTGTTTCCTCCCCATTGCTAAGGTGAGGAATGGAAGTGCCATTTGTAACTGAAGGGGTGTGAAGTGGAGAATGATTCATGGTGCCCACACTCCACGCCCCGTGCCCTGTAGAATGAGGCAGTTCGTTTGTCTGCATTACACCAGCAGAGTTTGGTAAACTAGAGGTCATAAAGTTAGTAGTGTTATTTGGTCCAGTCATTTCAGTGTTAAGGTTTTGAGGTTGTCCACCATAAGAAGCCTTCTGTGTACCATTAAGTTCACAATCTCCATTCTCCTGAATGTTTCCCCAGGAGCCCGGGTTAGAGCTTCCCATTTTAGGGTTAATACTCCGATTGTTAGACACCTGACCTATAGTACTACTTGTGCCAGAATTATTAGACCCTTTATGGGTATGTCCATTGCTGTCCAAAACAGGCCAGGCACCATGGTTGCCATTCATGTTCAAAGTGCTTGGATTCACAACTCCGTTCACCGAATTGCTGACGGCGCCCCAAGCATTCATCCGGTTGTGCCTACTGTCTGATTTGCTATCGGGGCCATCTTGGCATGTGCTTATCATGGGTCCGTGAGTTACACCCCAAGGCCCATTAATACTTCCATTGCCTGCATTATTGCTGTTGCTGCCGACCAAAAGCTTGCTTTGAGAACTGTGCCCAATGCCATTCCTTATGGTATCCATTTCCCCTACGGCGTCTCCAAATGGCACGATGTGGCTTTTTTCCAGCCCGCAGTTTGTGGTGGATTCAATATCCATACATTCTGAAGCTATTTCTGGGCTGCTGCCTGTGATGGATGGCCACGCTTCCTTGTCTGTGCCGTCTACAATAACCTTATCCCAATTTGTGCCTGAATCACCGTTGGAAGAGACTGATCCCCAGTGCGAATTTTCATAGTGAGATCCTAGACTAGCGTGATTGATATCTGGGAAAACAGAAGCAGAAAGCATGGATGTCAGTGCAGTCGCTGGTTAGGATCAGTTTATGTAACATATTCGCAATTTGTGTGTGAAGCATTAAAGCTGACCCATTGTAAAAACCCAACAGGATCGTGGAATAATTTACGAAGCAGAACAGCAAGCGCTACATGGGTTATCACTGCTACTGTAAGGCCCTTTTCAGACTAGCGAGTTTTCCCTGCGGGTGCAATGCGTGACGTGAACAGATTGCACCCGCGCTGAATACTGACCAATTCATTTCAATGGGGCTGTGTATAGGAGCGTTGTTTTACACATAATTTATGTGTTGCGTGAAAATCGCAGCATGTTCTATATTCTGCGTTTTTCACGCAGCCCTGGCCCCATAGAAGTGAATGGGGTTTTAGTAAAAAACGCATTGCACCCGGAAGCAGGTGCGGATGCGATGCGTTTTTCACTGATGGTTGCTAAGAGAAATTTGAAAGGGCTCTTTCACACAAGCAGATGCTGTGCGGGTAATAAGCTGCGTGAAGGAGAGCCAAGCCCTGTTCCGGACAGCAGAGACACTGAGCATTAACATGATTGATAATGCTCCGTGCCCCTCTGTGATCTTTTTACTACAAAATCACGGTGACAACTTTATCTCACTGTGATTTTGTAGTAAAGAGATCACAGAGAGGCACGGAGCATTATCAGTCATGTTAATGCTCCGTGTCTCTGCTGTCTGGAGCGCGGCTTGGCACTCTCACGCAGCGGATTACCTTAAAGTGCCCTAAACCTTCCGTTTTTTATCACGCGCGCGCGAAAAACCCATTGCACCAGTGCGGGAAAAACTGAACGCAATCGCAGACAAAACTGACTGAAACTTGCATGCAAAATGGTCTGAGTTTCACTGAACGCAACCTAAAAGCATACGGACCTAATCCGTATTGTTCGTGTGAAAGAGGACTAACTAATGCAAATACAATTGGGATCACGCAATCATGCCCCGATAGGATTACTGTGGCACACATCTAATCAGTAAGTGTTTATTTTTTAACAGATGGCCTGCTTGGCACAGGGAACAGGAGTACATTACATTAAAAAAATGCTAATTATTTACATCGTTTTGGAAGGTTTTGTACCTATACTGCATAGGAAATGAATTTAAAGAAGTATTCCCATCCCGAGGATATGCCATTTGCTTTATGGATTGGTGGGGCTTCAAACTCTGGAACCTCCATGAGCCCAAGAATGAACGGATGCATCACTGACTTTCTTTAGTGCCAGATCCAGGTTTGTTCAGTTTCTTGCGGGGGTTTCGCAACTGGTCAAAAAACAGAACAAACCAGAACGGAAGGCATCCTGTACTGGTTTGCTCCCATTGACAATGAATGGGGAAAAGCTGAAGCGTTTTGCCCTGGTTTTGAGAACCTCTTCCAGATCTCAAAATTGGAATGTAAGAGACATATGTGAAAGTAGCCTAAAAAAAAAAAATGTAAAATAATCAAAAGTAACATTCATAGGGTCAGTTCACAAAAAGAGGCAACAGCATTCTGTTTATAAGGTGGCAAATCTTGGGCTTTGTTCACATCTGTGCTGGACGCACCCATCAGAGATTGTCACGTTATGGAGAAAAATACGATGGCTGCAAGTAGTGTTATTTTTTCAGTCAAAAGGACCGCTGACAGACCCTACTAAAAGGTGACGTTATCAACCCAACACAGCGCTGTGACTTCTGTTATCAATGGAAGCCACAAAGTAGATAAAGGGTTTAAACGGAAATTTCCATAATAAGAGAGAAAAAAATAATTCCAACAAAAAATTTAAAACATGGATCCCACATCAGCATGCTATGCATTGATGTATTGCTTCTCAGCATTGCTTCAACACCATAATCCACTAACAAAACAAGGTCCCCTGTACATGTTTTGACCACAATGCTTTAACTCACCACATCAAGGTTGCCTCCTTCGAGTGGGTACCTACTCTTTGGCACAGCACCATGTGGCGACCACCGCTGCGCCAGCAGGTGGCATCTCAGCAGTCCAACAGCTCCCATGCTCTCATGTGGTCTCAGGAACTACACCAAAACCAATTAGGAATTTATTAACCCTTATGCAGTCTCCTGGGTGCTGTTGGACTGCTGGAATCCATAACGGAATGCCTTTAGAAGCATTCCGTCATAATAGAAGTCTATGGCACGCAGGACTCTCCTGCATAATGGAATCGGGACAGATCCGTTTTGCAGCCCATAGACTTCTATTATGACAGAATGAATAACAGAATGCCGCTAAGCTTTCTGTTATGCATTCCATCGTAAAATTGCGTTATGTTCCTTGGTAACGGAATCCAGAAAGCAATTTTGCTTTTACCACCAAGCGAAGCGTGAACGAACTTCAAAATATGAAATTCGCTCATCTCTAGTCAATACATATACAAATGCCTTGTGTACATTATGTAGATTACAGTGCTGTATACTACTAATTACGCAGAGACGCGATGTGAATTGTGCTAAGCAGCAATAATAGGTCAATGCATAGCAAGGGGATGTGCGATCCACATTTCTGTGTTTCGTACCAGAAGCAGCCTCATTCCAGTCCATGGATTGTCTGCCATTGCTGCTCAGTCCCATACGATTGACAGTGAACGAGCTGCAATACCACACACAGACTATGGACAGGTGTGGCGCTGTGTCTGGGAAAACCTTCAAATCCTGGAAAACTCCCTTTAAGAAGATGGTAAATAACCCAATTGTCAAGAAGAAAATCCTGGTGTCCGTCCCGACACTTGGGACCTACATAGAGTTTCAGCTTTGTCCGGAGAATTCCTTGAATTGTGTCGGTCCAGGACACAGAATGGACAGTGACCACTAAAATGACTACTGCCTGTTTTAGTTCATCAGCTTTTCCCACCTCGAGGGAAAGAAAAAGTGCAATGAAAACCAGCCCTGAACAAAGACGTGCAGGGAGGGAATTAACTTCCTATCTGTTCCCTGGAAATCCATAAAAAACAATGAAAAAAAAAGGAGGGGGACGGGGGCGAGACTTCATTTCTCTGGAACAGTCCTGAAAGTCTGAATGCGTACCTAAAAAAACATCCAAAAAGCTCCTAGCAACAGGTCTTAAACTGCAGTCGCCAGCTATTCATGTAACAGCGCGGATTCCAGAGGCACTAACTCATCGGGTAAAAATAACCCCATATTGTAAACAGCAGCGGTGACGCGAGACGGGACTGCAACTCTCACTCTCCAAACTTTGAAGCAAGAAAGAGAAAGCAACCAAAAGAAGACAGCCGTGACACAGAATATAACCCCTCCATGACTGATACTGCAAGCTGTCGTCCAGGACAAGCTCTCTATTTGCATTTCACCTTTTTACTTCGCTCTTCAAAGAAACACACATTTTTCCTGCTCTCTCTCGGATTACCTTTGAATGTACGTAAAGGGGTGGTCCAGGATGTTAAGAATATTGCCTACCCGCTGGAAGCAAGACAAAAAAAAATAAAAAATAATAACCCACCACTCCAGTGATCTCTACTCTGCCCGATGAAAAAACATTACGTCCACCATTCACTGCAGCCAATCACTGGTGTATATACCCCACTGGGTCCAGCGATTGGCTGCAGCGGTCACGTGAATTGCTTATGATGTCATCGCTGCAAAACTGGCAGAGAATCTAACAGGTAATAACTCAATTTAAAGAGGTATTCCGGTTACATTCATTTATCCCTTATCCACTCTGTTATTGCGGAAATTCCCATAGAAATAAATGAAGCAGTTGCATGTTCATTTCAGGGGGCCGCAGGGGATGGCGAGCCCCCGTTCTTGCGATCGGTGGGGGTCCCAGAGGCAGGAACCCACCAATCTAATAGTTATAACCTATCCTGTAGATAAGTGATAACCAGAATACCCCTTTAAGTGAATGGTTGCAGATCCATGTACAGCAGGTGACCTGGTCTCTGATGCGCAGGAAAACCTTAGGTAGCATCAGGCAGACGCCCTTTTTAGTCTCAGAATGCACTCCCTTTGCAATAATGCCACCATCTCATAAGATGGGACTAGTCCTTTAAGTGAAAACACAAGACTTGTCGACATCTTAGGAGTCTTTGGTAGATGCTTAGAAGTAATTGTCCACAGCAGACCGAGTAAGTGACCAACAAACCGCCCAGGAGGAAACGCCTGGCCTCAAAATGAAGGCAGCCATAATGAGAAGTGAAAAGTATGCGCAAGTCAAAGCCCGCTTGTACAAACAGGCCCGACTCCACACAACCAGTCGTAATTTCCTCAGGAACAAGCACACACAAAGTCCTGAAATTATCCTGGAAACTTAACCAACCCGAGGCCATGTCTGGTTGTCAAGACATGAAAAACACTATGAAGATGAGTTTTCAGAATTTCTATTTCTACAAGCTGCAAGCATAAGATGACATCCAAATGACAGGCCAAGTGTACACCAAGTAGGATGTGGACGCCAGAGGTCAAGCTACATTTTTTTCTGGAAGAGTACGAAAGTTACAGTAATTTAAATAGTTAATATGAAGGCCTACATAACATTAAGGGGTTGCTATTTATGCAGGGAAACCATTACTAGTATCTAGAACTGTCTTCCATGCATAAATAGCTAATTTAGACAATTTAAAAGGGGGGTCACTGTTGCGCCGAGGGGGGGGGGGGGGTGGGAATCGGCACCACTGAGGACCACTGTTGCGCCAAGGGGGTCGGCACCACTGAGGACCACTGTTGCGCCAAGGGGGTCGGCACCACTGAGGACCACTGTTGAGGCTTAAAGGGTTTGTCCCAAGATCGATATTTATCACTTGTCGTTAAAGAAGACCCCTCACCTCTCCGGATTTGTCTGTTTTGGAAACTACTTGCACTCCCCATGTAACAACAACCCTGGAGCATCTATTCGTATGACCTTATGTTGCACTATTCCTCTGTTATTAGTTATGAATGACAACCAGCAGAATTATAAATGCAGCTCTGGGGTATAATACAGCAAGTATTTACAAAGTTACTCCACTTCAGTAGATTATAGGGCTAACACCACCATGTATATGATCAGTAAGGCCCAACCACTGGTGTCCCCCTTGATCAAGAGAACAGTGAACCCATGTTTCCCTATCTGAACGAAGCAGCGGTCATACATGCTCTCTGCGGCTCTATTCATTGTCTATAGGACCGCTGGAGACAGGCAAGCACTTGTACTATCTGTAGCAGTCCTGTACAGAATGGAGAGGAAGTGAGCAAACATGGCTGCTAAAACAAGGGGTCACCATTCTCACTATTGAAGCGGGCCCCAGCAGTCAGACTCCAGCCGATCTGACCCTTATCTCCTGTCCTGTGAATAGTGGATAAGTGTTGGTCGTGGGGCACCCACTTTAAAGTGATCTATTGGGAAATAATACTGGGGACCTAATCTTAGGAAAGATGAGCAATATCAGACCAGTGGAGAATGCATTGTGGCCTTTTCATAGTATACCATGCACAGCGCTGTACAGTGGCTGTGCTTGGTACTGCAGCTCAATCCCATTCACTTGTATGGAAGAGCTGCAGAATGGCCATGTGACCAATGGACGTGACACCACAGCCTCCTTAAAAAGTTCATCGTCGAGCTGGCCAAAAGTCAGACTCCTACCGATAGATACTGATGACCTACCTAAGTACAAGTCCCAGAAACACCTTTAACTTTACATGAAGACAAACAGTTGTTAAAAGGACATACCCTTTATAAAATATTAGATATATATATATATATATATATATATATATATACATATACACATACATATATATACACACACACATGTCGCTTTCAGCATTGTACTGGATTTTGATAGAGAACTAAAGGGGAGGATGTTTTACTTCTCCATTAAACCCCCCCCCCCCTCCCCCTAAAACCACTGAACTCTGATGACGGGAATTGGGGTCTAGGATAAGTCCTGGTCTATGGCTCTGAACTCCGCACCCAGATACCTCAATAACTACCGACTGAAGCATTGCTAGACGATAACATGCAGATGGCAGCACATCAGTTGTGGGAAGATCAAAGCACATGCAAATATACCAGAAAAAATTATGGAGGTCACAAACTTTAAAGGGAACCTGTCACCAGTTTTATGGTGTCCTAACTAAGGGCAACATAAATAAGTGACTGATTCGCTTATCAAAATGCTGGGTCACTTTCTTTAATTGACCCAGTCAATCTGCCAACATCTTGTATTGAAAAGCTCCAGCTGATAATGATGAGTCATGAATATTCATGAGCTCCTGACTCCCCGCCCACCTGCTGCTGAATGACAGTTTGTTTCCATATGAATCAGCAGCAGGTGGGCAGGGGAGTGGCTATAGCTGTTAATTAAATATACGCTAGACTCAAATCAGCTCATTAGCATGCGGCATCTTTGTGTGTATATTATGAGGTATCATCTGTCACACCAGTAAGTGAATACATCTAAGGTACTTTTTAGTAGTTAATGATTGTATATAATTAGTTAGATTAAAATCAAATATCCACATGACAGGTTCCCTTTAAAGGGAACCTGTCATGTGGATATTGGATTATAATCTAACTAATTATATACAATCATTAACTACTAAAAAGTGCCTTAGATGTATTCACTTACTGGTGTGACAGATGGTTACCTCATAATATACACACAAAGATGCCGCATGCCAATGAGCTGTTTCGAGTCCGGCGTGAGGTCATCGAGTCCAGCGTATATTAAATTCAGAGCTATAGCCACTCCCCTGCCCACCTGCTGCTGATTCCTATGGAAACAAACTGTCATTCAGCAGCAGGTGGGCGGGGAGAGTCAGGAGCTCATGAATATTCATGACTCATCATTATCAGCTGGAGCTTTTCAATACAAGATGTTGGCAGATTGACTGGGTCAATTAAAGAAAGTGACCCAGCATTTTGATAAGCGAATCAGTCACTTATTTATGTTGCCCTTAGTTAGGACACCATAAAACTGGTGACAGGTTCCCTTTAAGTTACTTTATAATTTTCTGTGAAAAAAAATAAAATAAAAATTCAGGACAAGCTTCTTTTTAGATCATATAAACTCTAGACCAGTGGGTAGAATAGCCCAAAGGCAAAGTTGAAATATGCATATGCAGTATGTACACAGACTAGTAGGGGATGTTGGATAGTCGGAAGTAACAGTTCAATGGAGAACTAGACCGAGTCAAGTATGTAACAGTGGAAAGGTTTGGCCTCTTGATTTCAATAGACACCGTAATACCCAATTCTCCCCGTAGGGTTGCTGCAGTGGAATTTAATACTTGATGCTGGGTTCCTCCACAGATTACAGCAGATCACTAGGGGACCCAGCAGCTGGAAACCATGTGATCAAACTGCACCTTTAACCGTTATTAGGACAAAACGATTGAGCATTCATTTACAAAAGCTACTTCTGAGCAAATACGTAAAAATGCAAACAGAAACCATGCATGCGATTTACAAGCCACAGGCAGCGGAAGCAGGACGGCTGCTAGCACACAGGACACTAGGACTGCAATCAGCAGCAGCAACCCAATCAAAAGCAAGAAGCGCACAAAAGAATTAGGCTGGAAAAATAAAAATTCACCTAGCTGATTAGGGGAGTGGCTGACCAAATCCCGAATGGGAGGCATGCCTACGGGAAAGCAAGAGATTAAAACGTTATTTCTTCATCCAATCTGTGATACAACTAGTGAGGATCCGAATTAAGTGACAGAGCGGTCTGGATCACATTACAGCAGAAGCGGCTGTGCCCTACACAATTACCAGGTCGCTAAGTCTACCTTCACACTTGCGCTTTCCCTTTCCGCTATTGAGATCCGTCATAGGTTCTCAATAGCGGGAGAAAGCGCTTTTGTTTTGTTCCCATTCATTGTCAATGGGGACAAAACTCAACTGAACAAAACTGAGTGCACCAGAATGCATTCCGTTCCGTTTTGTTGAATCCCCATCGCGGACAGAATAACGCTACAAGCAGCGTTTTTTTTCTGTCCGCGATGTTGTGCGAAGCAAGACAGATCCGTCATGACTAACAGTAGAAAACGGATCCGTCCCCCTTTGACTTTCAATGGAGTTCATGACGGATCCGTCTTGGCTATGTTAAAGATAATACAACCGGATCTGTTCATAATGGATGCAGAGATTTGTATTATCAATCAGTTTTTGCTGATTCATGACGTCTCCAGCAAAAACCCTGGTGTGAAAGTAGCCTTACCCAACATGGCAATCAGAAGCAAATACATTTATTTTCCTAGGGAGTCAGAGGGGTTTCAGGCGCAATATAAAACATATGTTGTGTTATACATTCTTTAGGATGTATTCTCACTTCATAACGGCAATGGCAAGTCACTAGGATATGCCATCACTAAGATTGGTTGGCGTCCACCTTTTGGGACCCACACTAATTCTGCAGATGGCCTCTTCACAGCAGCGCTCTGACACCTGACTGTGCGGGGAACTGCAATATGACTGATGTTGCTGACAAAAAATAAATAAAATAAAAATAAAAAAGATTTTTGTACTTGCTGTAAAATCAGTTTCTCTTCCGTTCATTGGGGGACACGGGTTTGACCGTGGGTATAACTGTTGCCAATAGGAGGTGACACTAAGCACAAAAGTGTGAGCTCCTCGCTCCTGCTATACCCTTCCTACAGGGACCAAGCTAAATCAGTTTGTGCAAAAACAGTAGGAGAAGCAAAAGGAAACCAAACAATGTACAAACCCAGAATCACGCAGACCACAATGAGGCCCGTAACCAGAGAGAACTCTGCACCCCAGAGAAGCGCCAGAAGATGCAAAATTTGGAAAAGGTGTGCAAAGACTACCTGGTAGCCACCCTGCACACTTGAAGGGCCAAAGCCCCATGATGTACTGCCCAAGAGGCTCCCGCTGCCCGAGCAGAATGAGCAGTAACCCGGAAGGGCGGGGCCCGGTCACTGATACGGTACGCTTCCACAATGGCCAAACTAATACATCAGGAAATGGAAACTTTGGACACAGCCAGCCCTCGTCTCTGTCCCTCTGAAATGACGAATAGTGAATCCATCCTTCAGAAAGAGGACATTCAAGACAGATAGATGCGAACAGCCTGAACCAAAACCAGAGTGTGGACAGACTGCTCATGAGGATGAGACGGGGCAGGACAAAAGGAAAGGAGAATAATCTCTTCATTGAGATGGAATGCCGACACGACCTTCGGAAGGAAGGACTGGACACGGCGAAGGACTACCTTGTCCTGATGGAGGATAAGGAAGGGCGACATGACAGAGCTGCTAGTTGTGACACCCTACGGATGGAAGTGATTGGCCTTTTTGGTGACACCTGCTACAAAGGCTCAAACGCAGAGGACTGGAGAGCGCTGAGCACCAGATTAAGGTCTCAAGGATTCAGTGGAGGCAGAAAGGTCCAAACCGCAAAAAGTGAAGCTAAGTTCTGCTAAAAAAGAATGGAAAGGGCCGAAACGTGCCCTTTGAGGGAACTGACAGCCAGCCCCAAGTCCATGCCCGACTGCAGGAAAGACGAGTCGCGGCAATGAGAACTGAATGGGAGACACCTGGTGGCATTCACACCAACTAAAGTAGGACTTCCAGGTCCAGTGATAGATCAGGGAGGACGACAGCTTCCTAGCCCGAATCATGGTCTGGAAAACAGCATCCGAGAAACCCCCGAGTCCTTAGTACGGAGTCTTCGACCCTAAATTCGGGTAGAAGATCGGTCCCTGTGACAAGAGGTCCTCCCAAGAGATTGTCGAGAACTCCCTGTCAGCCCCGGAGACTGGCGTCCGTCGTCAACACTATCCAGCGGAGGGGAAGGAAGGAGCGGCCCGATGTCAGCATCGTAGACATCAACCACCACTGAAGGTCTCGGCTCATCGGGTCAGGAAGACTGATGAGTCAATTAAGGGAGGTCGGGGAATAGTCCCAAATGGTCAGAATGTGCCGCTGAAGAGCCCTGGTATGGAACTGAGCGTAGGGCACTGCTTCGAAGGAAGAGACCATGTAGCCCAGAGCCCTAATGCACTGGCGAATGGGTAGAGGCTGAGGCCGCAACAAGGAGAGGGAGTGTGGAGAGTTTGTCCGGGGGAAAGAATATCTTGGCCCAATTGGTGTTGAACAGCATGCCCAGTAACATCAGCTATCGAGATGGGCGAAGACATGACTGATCGGGACACCCTGGAACGCTTCGGGTGGGTTCTGAACCTGACAATGCGTTGGCTTTCTGCCATTGTCCGGAATGACGGACCCTTCATCAGGATATCGTCCAAGTACGGAATTGCCACTACCCCCCTGGCATGAAGCAGAGCCATGACTGAGGCCAGAAGCTTGGTAAAGACCCTGGGAGCTGTGGCAAGACTGAACAGGAGGGCCACAAACTGGCAATGAAAAGGTCCCACTGCGAACCGAAGATATTTCTGGTGACTGACGGAGATGTGAACATGGAGGTAAGTGTCCTCGATGTCTATTGAGGACAGGTACTCCCCCAAGTCCATGGATGCAATGACCGATCGCAGGGACTCCATCTGAAAACGGCAGAGCCGAAGGAAGCGATTGAGGGCTTTGAGGTCTAGAATGGGATGGACCTAACCCTCCTTTTTGGGGACCACAAAGAGATTGGAGTAGAATCTGCGAAAACAGTCTTGGAGCGGAAAACGGAACTATCACTCCCTGCAGCAGAAGTGTGAGAATAGCCTGAAAAAAAAAGGAATGGGTGGCAGAGGGAGAGGTGGCGGGGACCAGCGAAATAAAACAAAAACAAAAAAACGGGTGGAGGTGGGGATCGGAACGCCAGTTTGTAACCCTCCAAAACGACTTCTCGTACCCAGGCATCCGAGATGTGAGCTAGCCAGACATGCTGGAACAGATTAACCTCCTTAGCGGTAATCCCGAGTGTGGCTCTGGGTTACATTACACTGCAAGCAGCTGTAACCCAGAGCCACACTCGGGATCACCATGAGTTTATTTAAACGGTGCAGGGATGGATACGGACAACACACAGTGCAGTGCCAACGGCTTTAAAAGCATATTTGGCAAAATATTCCAATTTCTTATCCCTGGGATCTGAGAAGAAAGCCCCATCCGCCATAGGCAAGGTGGTATTCTTAGCCAGGCAGGATACCAGAAGGTCAACAATAGGAGAGGAGGACCACTTCTTTGTCAAATCCTCTGGAAAGGGATATAAGACATCTAAGCGTTTCAGCAAAGCAAAACGACTGTCAGGGAAGTTCCATTCCTTGGAAAGGGAGGTTGTGGAAAACTTTTGGCTTGCGACATCGCCTGAAGGAAATACTAGAAACGGCAGATGAGGGCGTAGGGTCCTCAACCTGTAAGGTTTCTATAACCGCTGTAATGAGATTTTTTACCATAGCGGACAGTTTGGAAGACTGGTCCTCCGGTAAGACAAAGGGAAACGTCCTGCACGATCTTAGACAGAGAGCGCACCCACTCTGGCTCTACCATGGGCTGGGCTGGGCGGGGAGTTAACTGGGACAGGGTCAGCGTCACTTGGCGGTGGGGCAGAGGAAGAGGAGCAGAGGGGATCCAACTGACCGGATGGGAAATTTTTAGCGACAAGAAGCACATTCAAAATGTCACACGGAAGTGACCGCCGGCTTTGGGGCCTGGGATCAGATATAGTGAGTACCTGTAGTGAAAGGTAGAATGGCTAAAGTTAGACCCTATAGGAAGGGGGGAAAAGAGCTTACCCGGCTTGTGTCCCTTACTGCAGCCTGTCTGGAAAAAACCTGGTGCCAGAGTCCACAGAGATCCTCCTGAGCAGATGGACGGAGTCAGAGACAGAAAAGTTTGGCAAGCACAGAGGGCTACCATTAACCCGAACACACCCTACACCCTGTAGACCTGCAAAGCAGGGAGGTCTGCCTCCTATGTACACTAAGCTAAAACTGTTTTAGCTTAGTCCCTGTAGGAAAGGTATAGCTGGAGGGAGGAGCTCACACTTTTGGCCTTAGTCTCCGCCTCCTAGTGGCAGAAGCTACACCCACAGTCAAGCCTGTGTCCCCCAATGATACGGATCAGAAATATAATATAAATATATATATATATATATATATATATATATATATATATATATATATATATATATATATATATATATATATATATATATATATATATATATATATACACACACACACACACACCTCTTAATTTTTGAGGTTTTTCCTGAGGTTGGCGCTCAAAAATAAAAGAAAAAAGGAAAGAAATCTATGCCAGCTAGGAGTTGCCGTATATATTTGTGGTGTAAACTGGCACACCAATTCCAAATGTGTCTGGTTGCCATCTTTTTTTTATTTTTTTTATCAAAGTAGCATGCGTATAAAAGCAGGGAAAAGTCGCACATTCTGGCGCAAAACAAGACCTGTGCTAAAATGTATGACTTTTCTACAGCAGCTTTTAGGACTTCAATAAATTCCCCCCTTTTCGATATGGACATGAAAAGTCTAGTTGGCACAGGTTTGTAACGACCACGGCTGGTTAGTTCTCATAACTGTACTGTAACGAGTCATCCAACTGCGTGCCCATCAGAAGACCAGGGCAGACTGTATCCACTGGAAGCCATTATCTCCTATTGAAAGACTGCAGGAAGTCCATATTCAACTAATGCTTAATCTCAGGAAAAGCTCCCAGCATATACACTAAGCATATTCATAGAACTAACCCGATGGGGCGAATGCACAACGGGAGCTTTTCCTAGCAAATATAAAAATAGGCTGAAAACAGGATGTGAACAGGTCTGAATTGGTACAGAAAGTACAGTAGAAAAATGTTATAACTATCATTATACAAACCAGTCAAAAGGGGAGTTCAGTCTCAGCAGATAATGCCGAAACCAAAGAAAACCCTCTGTAATGTCTGACAATCGAGATCTGGTGCGGGAGGCAGCACATTCTCGGGAATGGGAAACCAATCTGGCCCGAAGATTTCAAGTGCCCTTAACACATGTACCTGCAACAAACTGCCGCCCCACTGGAAGGAGCCGAGTCACCATCTCTGGTATCAAATCTTAACCACTGAGATAAACAGCATCTCATCTCCTGGAAAAGCTTTTATTTCAGTTTACAGACAGTACACACAATACCTGCCAGAAGCCTATATATTATTCAAGTGTTCCTTTAAGCTGCAACTAGCCCCACTATGCCGACCGGATCTTTTACATCTGAGGAATTTTGCATCTTATGTAAATAGACGGTTGCACAGGCTAACTGCACGACCACTGTAAAGAAAACCAGAGGTCGCCCTAACTGGACAAAGTACTGTATATACTTCTTCTAGGGTCTTCCTTAATCTACAGGTAATCTTGTTAAAAAAATAAAATAAAAATCTATGTTGTATTTGGTTCCATAGGGAAACACTGAAGTCGCAGACAACTCCCTAACTAGTATATGGCCTTATGGGACAGAGGCACGAAAGGCCATTTGTATCATGTGTATAAGATATAGGCTACATGCACACGATCGTATGTGTTTTGCGGGTCGCAAATTGCGGATCCAAAAAAACCCCCCAAAAAAACGCGGATGACATCTGCATGTCATCCATTTTTTTTGCGGATCCATTGTAACAATGCCTAAAATGGACAAGAATAGGACATGTTCTATTTTTTGGTGGGACTACGGAACGGACATACTGATGCGGACGTTTTTTGAGGACCCATTGAAATGAATGGGTCCGCATACCATCCTTAAAACGATATAATACCAGGAATATAACAAACTTTCTAATGTCCTAACCTCATGAGCTCCATCCCTAGTCTGTCGCCGTTTATTATAGGACACCCCATAAAAATGGTTCCATCAAAACCAGAGGGCCGGCGGCGGGGGACTGGTATGGGCTGAATAAGGCAGATATATGAGAAAGAAGAAGTTTTACTTTTGGGTTGTCAGCAGACTTTCCCTTTAATACGTGGTGCGTTACCTGGCTGATTTTCGGTCGATGTGTGTTCGGGACACACTACAGTGCTGCTTTCTGACTCTTTGTTTAATACTTTAGTGGTTAAACCCAGACTGGCTGCTATGCCGGGAATCTGTTGCCCACGCTTCACAAGAGGTTTCTGTTCCTGGTGTCGGAATCGCGGTGGTACTTCGCGGGGAGGATAACGAGACGCCGCTTGTTGTTGCTGCTGCTGCGGACTGAGTGCTGTGGGCCGCTTGGCATTATTATTCTGAATGCTGGTTACGGTGGAAATGCCACTGTTCCCATTGACAGGCTGAGGCTGGCTTAGTATTTGTTCTGGCACTGCATGGAAAAGAGAAGGAAAAGGACAACGATTACTGACCATAACGTACAAATAAAACGCATGAACACAGCAATTTACATGGACAATGGCTGCAGATTTAGATTAAAATTATTTTAGTCTTGATAGTTCAGATCATGTACAGACGTAAAAAAACTGATTCAAAATGGATCAAATACAAACAGGCTTAAATGGCATCTGTCAGCAGATTTGTACCTATGACACTGGCTGACCCGTTACATGTGCGCTTGGCAGCTAAAGGCATCTGTGTTGGTCCCATGTTCATATGTGCCCGCACTGCTGAGAAAAATAAAGACTTCAAATATGCAAATAAGCCTCTAGGAGCAACAGGGGCATTGCCGTTACACCTAGAGGCTCTGCTCTCTCTACAACTCTCTGCTCTCTGAAAACATCACACCTGGCCCTGTTAAAGTGCAGAGGCTGCAGCAGTTGCAGAGAGACCAGAGCCTCAAAGTGTAATGGCAACGCCCCTGTTGCTCCTAGAGGATCATTTGCATATATTTAAAAAATCGTACATGTCTGCATTGCTGAGAAAAATGAACATGGGACCAACACAGATGACTTCAGCAGCCAAGCGCATGGAACAGGTCAGCCAGTTTCGTAGGTGCAAATCTGCTGACAGATGCTAGAACGTATGGAAGCTGGCATACGGATTAAATTAACCTGTATGAGACCCCCCAGCCATTATTTGCCTGCTTCCCGTAAATAGCGGCATCTAATCAGTAACACGGTAAGGTCTGTTCACATCCTGGTTTTACTCTACATTTAAGGGCCCATGCACACAACGTATTATCTTTCAGTGTCCGTTTTTTTTGCGGACTGTATGCAGAACCATTCCGTATGTCCGTTCCACACAAAAATAAATAAATATAGAACATGTCTTATTATGGTCTGCATAACAGACAAGGATATGACTGTTCTATTAGGGTACAGCTGTTCCGTTTAGCAAAATACAGAATGCACACAGACATCATTAGTATTTTTTGGAGATCCGTGTTCTGCAGACCTCAAAATACATAGTCGTGTGCTTGAGCCCTAATAATGGAGCCGTCAGGTTTTTTTTTGCACAAACCACATAGGTCACCCCTCACCTGATGAAGGCTATATGGGAACTTCTGGCTTCCATCAAGTAGTATACATTGGCATAGGTTTTTTCCGCTGTATAAGAAAGCACAGCAGACTGCATTTTCCTATACAGAGGGTACAGCAAAAGAAACGTATTTTTTATACCTAGGTATGCTACTGCTGCTTATATACTACTGGTTATATAGCGGCATACGTTGAAGAATTCTCATAACGTGCACCAATAACATGTCAACAGTGCCTAGGAGGTATTCCAGAAATGTATTGGCCTACACAAACCTATACCCATAAAAATTTTAAAATAAATCTTCCATTCACATTTGCTTATCCATTCAGTGTATAAACTGCCGTGTTCAACTGCGGCACAAAAAAAAAAAAAAAGGGGGCTGAATGCAGCATGGGTGTAAACAAGACAACCCCCGAGAGAACGCCCCACAGACACAAAACAAAGACAGCGCCAAACAATGATAGGCTGGAGGAGGGCACAGCTACCCAAAATGCCGTGCGGCGAGAACCTACAGCCTGCGTCTACGGCTAAGCAGACTCACCCCCGTCACAATTTCACAGGCGGGTGCAGCTCTAAAAATAAAATAAAAAATGAAGCGTCTGGAGGGAGATTACACCGACAGTTCAAGCAAAACGCAGAGCATCTGTGCAATTTACACAAAAATATTCAGTCTGGTGTGTCAAATCCTCAGCCTAGCGTCACAGATTACGGTACTATGCGGTGTAGAAGATTTCTCTATGTAATGTAATTAAGGAGGGGGTCTTAAAGCCCACAATTAAAATAAAAAAAAGCATGGTGCCAGACTTTAAACCAGTGTCAATCAGGGTGCGTGCGACATTTACCAATAATGTACTACAGCCCCCCGCATGGATATGTGGATAAGCAAAAGAATAATAAAAATGTTATATATAATTAGATTTTCTAAAATGCCTTAAGATAAACCAGGGACATCAGGTGGCCCACACATCTAAACCAGCACTGCAGGCACCTACCTTTCGGGGGATCATTTGCAGCTTTCATCTATATTAGTGGCGGCTTTATGCCAACTCTTTATCCATGATTATTTTCTCTAAATTCAAGTCCACTCATGATAAATCTGGCAATGTAACAGGCCGCTGCCATACTCAGTGACCAGCGCACCGCTGTATGTACATAAAAACCACTGTGAACCCGTCATTGTTTTGGTGGGAGGGCCAACGATGCAGTAATCAGCAAGCCATTCTCAAACTACAACTCCCAACATGCCCTAACAGTCGCAGGATGCATTTCTAAACGACCGATCTGTATGTTCTCTGGGCCGTCAGAGCCTGCTAGGAGTTGTGGTCTTGCAGCAAACTTTGTGAAGGGGCTGAATGACTTGCAGCTGATGGGAGCCGCATCGCCAACTTTCCATCTCCAGCCAGTTATGAGTCACCACACTGGCACGTCCACAGCATAAAGCTCATGTGAAGGAACCGTGCGGCATCACTCCCTACTGGTAGGACTGCTGTAGGTCTCCGGGAGCCATTTATCTGCGTGTAAACCTCATTACCCTGCAGAAAAACAAACAACCTAAAGCTCCACCATTCAACGTGGGGACGTAAAACCGACAACACAAGCACAATCCAGCAGCTCGGCCCGCAGGCAAATCCCTTCACAACAAGCGAGCGGCTCCCTGCAGTGTCTCCTAAGTCAGTCATCAGACACGCCGTGCCAGGCTTTAAGAGGGGAAAGCAAGATACTGGCCGGGACGGGTGTACGGAAATGAGCAAAGAACATGCCCTGGTCTGTAATGACAGCCAATGGCACCCTTATAATAGAACGCCTGGCAGCACCCGCCTCCTATGCACATTGCCTGCAGCGTCCTTGTGTTTGCGTCTTGTAATCAGCACTCGAGCACAATCACGTTGGGGGGGAGGGGGGGAGAATAATAATAAAATTAAATAAAACGGAGACAGACGAGGGAAGAGCGACGCAGACACAAACCTGAAGGAAATCCGAAAAGGAAGCCTCCAAGAAAGGGATAAAGCAGCGGTGATCCAAGGAAAGACGTTTCCAACTCCTGTTGCTTTCCCACCCTGCAGATTTCATGAGAAAATGGAGGAGAAGCATGGTGTCATTTTACTCCTGCGAAAGCCCCGTTTGCCAACTCCTCCTGACGGAGGGGCCCGATCGGACAAATTCTCCCTCCCTTCTAATAAATAACGGCAGCTGTCCGAGCATTAATACTGCTGGTAAAAACAGCTCTATCTGGAAGACGCAGGCAGCGAGCACAAGCTGCAGCAGACTGGGCTGTGCCGTGACGCTCCTCAATGCTGCCTCCGAAGAAAGGGGGCTGACAGTTTAGGAATGCTGAAGGGCACACACGGACGAAGTTAGTTTGCCTTCAGAGCTGACACACGTAAGCTGATGCACTAAAAATTTAACTGCAAAACTAAAAAAAAAATAAAAAAATAATAACTGCAACCCAGGTCCCGGCAAAAGCCACTCTGGAAAATATCTTCAGTGAACGCCAAGCGATTAACTCACTGAAGCCAGAAGTGCAGAGCCTGGCGACAGGCAGCCATTGTCAGGGATGTCAAGCGGCTTATACCCATTTCTCGCAGCGAGGATTTAACCCTGTGGATGCCAAAGTAGCTAGTTCAGAGTTTCATTAGAGAGCGCGGCTCGTGATGCTGCAAGCGACGCCGATAATCCTCTGACTGCTCAGAACATGCCACCACAATGGTCCAGGAGGCAACTAACTAGCGGCTCTTTACTGGACGGGTGTTTAACCATTTCAATACCGCTCTTAGAGGTATTTCACAGGAAGGCAGACGCCAGAAATACTAAATGCAGGAATAGTTTGACTTTAACTCAACAAAGCAACATCAGATGCATTGCCTATAAGCTTAGGGAGCTAGCCAAGCACAGACATCATTTACCTTATATCCGCCTATGCAACAATTACTATATTAATGCGATTAAAGTGAGAAATGAAGCAAATTATAAGTTTCCCACCATTTTGTTTCAACAACTTCCACACAAACCTGCATCTCCATGGTAACAGACTACATACAAACCCTGTGTAGTCTGAATCAGCAGTCACATACTCCTGTCTTATTTGTACTTCACTTTTTGCTTAAAAGGGGTATTCCGTTGTCCCCTACCGTATCAGATCGGTGGGGTTCCTACCCCTGCGAGCCCCACTGATCCCGTACCCTGTGGAGCAGTCATGAAATGGATGGAGCGACTGGCCCGGAAAAGGGCACCACTGCTATTTCTATGGTTGCGCTGGAGATAGCGGAGTACCTCGCTTGGCTATCTTCAGTACTCATGTAAATTATCAAGTCACTCCGGCTACAAATGGTACGGTCCCTCATGACCAGTGGGCACCCCCGTGGTAGGAACCCTACCAATCTGATACGGTACAGGGATAACGTGTTATAACAAGAGTATCCCTTTAACTACCAATTATGCAGATTAGCATAAAGTAGGGGGTTAAAGGTGAAATGTGACTCCAGGATCAGACTACACAAAGTTTGTTTGTAGTCTGTTACTGTGGAGACGAACAAAACTTTTTATTTTTAATGAAGACCTATTGCAAAGTTGCACTATTTCTCATTTAAGAGGCATCAAAATAACAAAACAAAAAAATTGGTTGCAATGACTACAAAGTCCTATGTAGATTACCACTTCTCTAGAAGACCATTCTTCACTGGGAAGTTGGGTGGCCTCAAAGACATCTTATAATGCAACTGTGCAGCCCTGCATGTTTAGCTACTAACACCAGAACACTGTGGCAGATGACCCCCATGGTTCTAGTGGAGAGGTGTCGCCTATATTCATTCCTTGCTCTGGTATCATGCGTCCATACATATAAAGGAGATGAAGCAAGATGGCAGGTGCGTTCTAGCACTGGTGCAATGGTCACAAGTTGTCATTACGGAAGAAGCCAGGGCTAATCCAACGGGGGATTTGACATTCTCCCCCTGAAGTTTCCTCCTGATGTTTTTGTATTAAGTGTAAGAAACAAATTAGGAAGGAAACCACGCTTTCATTTTCTTGCCTCACAACTTGATTTCCTAACTGACCCCAATTTGTTGTCAACATCTACTCCACGTTACTTTGGAGACCAAATCAGGCAGTGAAAAATGGAAAATTTCAGAAGCGAGCTTGGTTGCTCCAGACTACATAGTTTCAGTAAGGAAGCCGTGGAATCAAAAACACATTTTCCCCAGAGAAACAAGTATAAGTGCCACTTCCTCTTCAAACAGCTGATCGGCAGGGGTGAGACCCCCTACGATCACGTATTGATGACCTATCTTGAGGATAGGTCTTCGAAATGTACTGGCTGCACAACCACTTTCATAAATATCAGATTGGCAGGGTTCTGACACTCAGCACCCCCAACATTCAGCTGTTTGAAGAGACAGCGGCGCTCTGGTGTACTGCGGTCTCTTCCTAGGCCAGTGACATCACGTTCATCAGTCACATGGCTTAGGCGAAGCTCAGTCCCATTAAAGTGAATGGTGCGGAGCTGCAATACCAAGCACAGCTGCCATCCAATGGATGGCGCTGTGCTTTGTGAGCCGTCAAGAGGGCTTATTTGCTGGAAGAACAAAAGGATTGGGCAAAATTATTAATTTCACCTAATCCTTCTCTGTTGTTGGGAGCTTCCCACACACATTACACCCGTCGTTCTTGGTGGGTTTGGCAAACAATACACTAATGTATATGGGGGTTTTACCCTAGGCATGTGCTTGTACTTCTCAGCTTTACAGCCCCCCTACAAATTAAATGTATTGTCGGACAAATCCACCAAGAGCGGCGGCTGCCGCCGAAAGTCTGGTGTGTGTGAAGTTCCTGAATCCCACCCAACAGGTTTGTCAGGGGACAGAAGGATCAGGCAAAATGAATATTTTCATCCTGGGAGATAAGCTTGCAGTGGTTTTCTCCCATCTCCCCACTGAATACACACACGTTTACCTGAGCTGAACACGTATGTGTGTGGGGGAGCCTGGAGAGATAGACGTTGGCTGATAGAGGTTGTGTATGGCCGCCCTTAGCTTCCTCCGTAGAATACAGTGTTCAGACCTCAGATAGCCAAGGGAAACAAAGATGCAAGAGTGGAAACACATTACTGCACTTAGATCCTGTACAGACATCAATCTGAATTTACTTGCTCAGCAGAAAATCAACCTCACTCAAACTGGAGGATGGCAGGACAATGGCCAACAGCGGCATTCACCACTCCATTAACAAAGGGCTGACACAATAAAAAAAAACGTCCCCCTGCCAGGAGTCCACAATGAAGTCTGTTTAGTCCTACACACAAAACATGCAGGAAAAGGACGACAGGATCGTGCAATTAGATGGACCGATTATAGTTTTAATTTCCGTACAATCAAATTTGAGAAGTTATCCTCGCATGTAATAGTGTGCAGCGATCGAACGATGAGCAATAAATCATTCTCTCTGTAAACTGGACGAATCTGTCTGACAAAGTCGCCGCCACATCCCCTCGGCTTATCAGACATCTGCCAGTCGTCAGCAGTGGAAATGCTCGAGGGGCGAATGAGCAACAATTGCAGTAACGAGCAAACAGCCAAAAACATTCAGCAATAATTGTTGTGTGAAATCAAAAAGTCTTTTGAAAGCAAGCGATTCCCTAAATAATCGCTTGCCGCTCGTTAATGAAAAAAAATACCTGCCAATCTAAAAGGACCCAATCCTTAGAGCCAGCTTATTTTTACTGCCATTAATATTTTTTGCATCAGATATTACTGAACATTTCAGTTCAGGACAGATTAGGACAATGGATCCTTTTGTATGCACTGTCAAACACTACTGACAAAGGGACGGGTCTGCAGGCAGCGGGTTGTAGAGGAGGGTTAGCAGGTGGATCTACAATGTAATAGGAACTCAGCTTAAGGCCTCATGCACACGACCGTTGTGTGCATCCGTGGCCGTTGTTCCGTTTTCCGTGATTTTCTGCGGACCCTTTGACTTTCAACGGGTCCGTTGAAAACTCGGAAAATGCACCGTTGTTCATCAGCGGCCGTGATCCGCGTTTCCTGTCCGTCAAAAAAATATGACCGGTGCTATTTTTTTGACGGACAACGGTTCACAGACCCATTCAAGTCAATAAGTCTGTGAAAAAACACGGATGCACACAAGATTGGCGTCCGTGATTCGTGGCCCCCCCCCCCCCTCTCTCAATTGTATTATTTCATTGGTGGCCAGTGTGCGGCCTCCCCCCGATCACTGGTGGCAGCGGTGAGTTCCGATCGGAGTCCCAGTTTAATAGCTGGGGCTCCGATCGGTAACCATGGCAACCAGGATGCTACTGCACACTGGCCACCAATGGAATTAATACAATAGAGGGAGGGGGGCCGGGGGAGGCCGCACACTGGCCACCAATGAAATTAATACAATAGAGGGAGGAAGGGGGGCCGCACACTGGCCACCAATGAATTTAATACAATAGAGGGAGGGAGGGGGGGGGGTGCACACTGGCCACCAATAAAATTAATACAGTAGAGGGAGGGAGAGGGGGGCCGCACTGGCCACCAATGAAATTATGACAATAGAGGGAGGGAGGGGGGCGCACACTGTCCACCAATGAAATTAAAACAGTAGAGGGGGGGGGGGGGCCGCACTGGCCACCAATAAAATTAAAACTGGGGAGGGAGGGGGGTCTACCCCCTGCTGCCTGGCAGCCCATGATCTCTTACAGGGGGCTATGATACGCACATTTAACCCCTCAGGTGCGGTGAGGGGTTAATTGTGCGGATCACAGCCCCCTGTAAGAGATCAGGGGGCAGTCATGTACACAGTTCGTAGTATGATCTAACTTGAAGCGTCCCCATCACTATGGGAACGCCTCTGTGTTAGAATATACTGTCGGATCTGAGTTTCACGATCTAACTCAAATCCGATGGTATAATAGGGACTCCTGACTTTACATTGAAAGTCAATGGGGGACGGATCCGTTTGCAATTGCACCATATTGTGTCAACGTCAAACGGATCCGTCCCCATTGACTTGCATTGTAAGTCAGGACGGATCCGTTTGGCTCCGCACGGCCAGGCGGACACCAAAACGACACTTTCCTTTATGTCCGTGGATCCTCCAAAAATCAAGGAAGACCAACGGAAGAAAAAAAAACGGACACGGATCGCGGAACTACGGAACCTGTTTTTGCGGACCGCAAAAAAAAAAAAAACAACGTCCGTGTGCATGAGGCCTAAAGGGGTATTCCGGCTGTTTATCTCGTAAGGGGGATAACTATTAGATCGGAGGGGACCCCTACAGACCATGAGAACGGGTGCCCCCTCCCTCCTGCAACCCCCTGAAATGAACTGATCGCACACCCATGTGGTAGCTGCGTTCATTTCTATGGGAGACAGCCGAGTGCTGTACAACCGACCGCTCTGTTCAATTCAGAGGGGGCTGCAGGAGGTAACTTCCTCCCGTTCTCGTGATCAGTGGGGGTTCCAGATAGGCGATAACTTTAAACAGCTGGAATACCCCTTTAACTTTTTATTTAAAGGAGTTGATACTTGACTATTGGGGGGAGGCTGTTAGTGTCAGACAGCATGAGCATGCCCATAAGTCCTATTATATGTGTAGGGGAGAGAAAAGGGGGTCTGCCTACGCGAGGCGGGGAAATCGGGGCCCACCTACGCAAAGGGAAAGAGGATGGCTGCTGGACATAGCACATTAATTATATCCGCTGTAAAGGAGACAGGGCCTTCCATTATATATTACTGGTTACCTCTTACCACACTGTAACTGGATAGCACAAGGTATTACACAACCTTATTGTTGGCTCTTATTATCCCCAATCTGTCATCAGCAGCAAAGTTTTACCCACGGGCTAAAGCTTTTCATGGAAAGTCAAACAGCGTAAGCCTCGTCCTATGATATAACGCTATATAATAACACAGTCATAGACCAGTAAACACACAGCGGTGACAGATACAGATATTACATGTTATTGCACAATATGCCATTTCCTCAGACTTTTCCAGAGCCCGTTCGTTGCTTTACAAATTAGCCGACCAGAGAGACCGAGATAATTCAGCCGTTTCAACCACTCAACAACTGTGTTTTTGAAAGCAATTACCACAGGATTATATTAGACATACTTTGAACAGTAGATTAAAAAAAAAAAAAAAAAAAAAAACAACATGATTCACGTTTCTGCCGAATGCCAGTAAAAAACCATTAAAAGGATATGTTTACCTCTACTATCCTTTCCTCAAAAGAGTTATCTAAAGCTAGGATAAAGGGTCTGCTGGTTTACCTGAAACAGCGCCACATCTGCCCAGGGGCTGGGCCTGGTACTGCACTTACAGCAATAAAGGATATAATCCTAAATATATACTGTTTGCAGCTAGTTTATGGAATACAATGAGCAAATACTTCAAACTATAATCGTATATTGGTCAATTCTTTGAGTGTCTGATGTAAAGACTACATGCGCCAAATATTAAAGGGATTTGTCAGGAATTAAAAGGGTTTTTTCTAAGACTTAAATACTGATAACCTATCTTCTGGACTCCCCCCGATCAGCTCTTGTGAGCGCTGTAGCCTTCTCTCAGCTTTTCCTAGTCCAGTGAAGTCACGTTCATCGGTCACGTGGCCTAGGAGCAGCTCAGCCCCATTCAAGTGAATCGGGCTGAGCGCGATACCAAGCATAGCCACCATACAATGTACGGTGCTGTGCTTGGAAAGCACAGAGAAAGCAGCCATGTTTTTTCTAATCCTGTACAACCCCCCTTTAAACAAGCAGAGGACACTGGGTGATCTCAGCAGAATTGTGAACGCAGCTGTGAATGAGAAGGAGCTACACACATGTCACTGCTCAGTATTAACAGGTACACCACCCAAAATAAAAAGTGAAGAAACAAGACTTACCTTTGTTTTTTTGATCTGACGCCTGAAACAGAAAATAATATACTGTCAATTAAACACGCTTCTGGAATATTTAGGTCTGTATTACATTATAATAGTGTTAAGGGGGGTTTTAAGAGACTTAAATACTAATTGGTGGGGGTCCAACACCCGGGACCCCACCGATCAGCTGTTTTAGAAGGCAGCAGCGCTTGCTATACAATATTGCACTGTGCGTGGTAAGCACGGAGAAGACCATAGCGCTCACAGCACCGATGCTTTCTCAAACAGCTGATCACAAGAGGTCAAGGGTGTCGGACCCCCACCCACGAGGTACTGATGACCCATCCAGAGGACAAGTCATCAGTATTTAAGTCCCCCAAAACCCTTTCAAGGGAGTTTCCCCATAATCATTTAAAGGTGCAATATCAGATACAACCCATGTGGTGCTGTTTTTGGAATAAAGCAGCCATGTTTTTCTAATCAAGAAGGAGAAGTGATAAATATATGGTCAACAGGGTGGTTCAAACCCTGGAAGTACTGCCCATTATGATAATGGAGGTCCCAGAGTCTCTTGTGTGCAAGAAATGGTAGGGACATGTGTGACCACGGCTCCATTCACAGACATAGCTGAGTGCTGTACTCAGCAGTCCCATAGAAGTGAATTGGAGCATTGGTCATTTAAGTGCATGAATGCTCTATTCACACAGGAGACTCCGGGACCGTGCCAGTGATTGGTGGGGTCCCAGTACTTAATTCTAAAGACAGGTGATGTTTATGGGAGAAATCCTTTAAAAGGGGTTCTGTCACCAGATTTAAACCTATTAAGCTAGCTGACATTAGTGATGTGCTAATGTCAGCTAAGGGTACTTTAACACTAGCGTTTTTCTTTTCCGGCACTGAGTTCCGTCCTAGGGGTTCTATACCAGACAAGAACTGATCAGTTTTATCCCCATGCATTCTAAATGGAGAGTAATCCGTTCAGGATGTCTTCAGTTCAGTCATTTTGACTGATCAGGCAAAAGAGAAAACCGTAGCATGCTACGGTTTTATCTCCGGCGAAAGAAACTGAAGACTTGCCTTAATGCCGGATACAGCATTTTTTTCCATAGGAATTTAGTGCCGGATCTAGCATTCAAAATAGCGGAATGCCGGATCAGTCCTCCAGGTCTGCGCATGCGCAGACCAAGAAAAAAAGTGAAAAAAAGTAAACGCCGGGTCCGTTTTGATTTCAATGCATTTTTTTGACTGATCATGATCAGTCTTACTAATGCCATCAGTTGGCATACGTTTTGTCGGATCGGCAGGCAGTTCCGGCAACGAAACTGCTTGCCAGATCTCTCTCTGCCGCAAGTGTGAAAGTAGCCTAAACCTAACTAGTCTATTCCTACTTTTATCTATACCCCCGGTTACACCAGAAATCTAACTGTTACAGTATGCTAATTAGCCTCTAGGAGCCAGGCAGCGCTTGCATCTGTCTGCCAGGCCTGTGCTGTGGTGAAATCTCACGCCGTTCAGTATGCAAGAGTCTTTCTCTCACCACGCCTGCACCGAGATTTCACCACAGCACAGGGCTAATAGACGGATGCGAGCGCTGCCTGGCTGTCAATCAGGACTTGGAGGGAGGCGACAAAAGGTGGGAGAGCGGATCCTCTAGGAGCAGGAACGACGCCTCTCCTGCGCCTAGAGGCTAATTAGGGTATTATAAAAAGTTAGATTCCTGGCGTAACGGGGGCATAGATAAAAGTAGGAATAGGCTAGTTAGGTTTAGCTGACATTAGCACATTGCTAATGTCAGCTAGCTTAATAAGGTTAAATCTGGTGACAGAAACTCTTTAAACACAGTAAAGACCCATTTACACGGAAGCAGTTTTTAAAGCACTGACGAACAGCTCGTTACCATCCCGGCAGTCGGCAAGGAGTTTACCAGAAGGGTAAGGAGCGTCACCGCTGCTTAGAAACCGCTCTTGTGCCTTTGCCAGGCAGCAATGTGTATAGCTAATGTAAACACCCCTACGGGTGGTATTTCCATTTGAAGATCGTGCTGACGATAACTGGGATTATAAACGGATCGTTTAAGATTTTCTGCATTCACACTGGTCAATTATGGCTACAGTCACCTGGAAACAGTGAATTGTAATTCCCCCTATAAACTGGCCTTCATAAGTATAATTACACATGACTAATCGGTAACAGGCAGGGGGGGGGGGGGGGGCAGCATTACAATGTTACCTTTTTAGAGGCAGTTTCCTTCTTTTTCTTATCGTTCTTTCGGTTTTTCCTTTCTTCCATTAACTGTATTTCCTCCTGCTGCGCTGTACCCCTAAAACAAACACCACAATCATCACATAAACTGTACACAAGGGGACAAATGGTATCCAGACATAGCACTAAATACAAAACAGATGGAAAACATACTGTAGACTTTAGAGGGGTTGTTTCATGAAGACAACCCCACTTAGTATAGGAGGCTGACATGAAGGTGTGAAAGTTGCCCCCTGTAGCATTAGTTACTGGGCACTTAAGACATGGATGGGCCAAGACCACCAAAGTGGAATCCATCTTTACAGCTTTCCACACTGGTGCATAGATAGGTCATGCCAACCTCTGTCCGTATAACCTCCTAAGACCTATGGATGTCTTACAGCAGGGATGCCCAACCTGCGGACCTCCAGCGGTTGTAAAACTAAACTCCCACCATGTCCTGCTGTAGGCTGATAGCTGTTGGCTGCCCAGGCATGCTGGGAGTTGTAGTTTTGAAACAGCTGGAGGGCCGCAGGTTGGGAATCCCTGTCTTAGAGGACATATGACTAACTACCATTATGGCAGTTTTTTGGGGACATCCCCAGCAAAGGAACAAGCTGGCTGCAGCTTCACTCGCTTGCTGGGCTTGACGGGATAAAAACCTGCGGTAACAAGCGGATCGCTGATGAGAGAACCCCTTTAAGAGGTAGATATTGCACGCCTCAGGAGATTACAATTCTTACTGCCTAGTCACACACACACAAAAAAATATAAAAAAATAAAATAAATCTAAATGTATTAAATCAGTATAAAAAAGGTGCCTGTTATCAGCCAGACTGATCATAATAAGAAAACAGCAGTGCATGGTCTCTGAGAACTTCTCTACTTGTTTCTGAATCTGGCAGCGTCTGCTATACATAGATCGCAAACAAGACAAATGTCAGGATGGGATTCACCCAAATTAGCGCTTTACTCCTGTAACGGAGCTTACGAGGTGCGGACCGCAGACTGCACACGGCGAGTTCTCATCAGATTCTCTTGTCTGCTTATTTTGCAATTAATGAAAAAGGGAAAACGTCTTCATTACACAGCCGAGCGCTCCTAGGAGACCGCTCCTCTTTAATTACGGGCGCCTCTAAATTGCCAGGCTAGAAAACCCAAATTGTAAAAAGATTAAGTGTGCCCTCTAATAATTCCCCTCCACTACTGGCTGGTCTCTGGACCACTACAATAAGGCAATTGTTTCACCGTTCCAGGCAGATCTTGGTAAGTAGTCACATTTAACCCCTTGATGCAGACACTGCTCATAACAGATTAGAGGGGAACGACTGCGTCGTTCAGACTGGAGTTGAGGGACAACTGTTCCTTCATCCATCCAGTACAGGCACCTATAAATACGGACACAGAGTCAGATGCAGGCACCATGGGGACAAGGGAATAAGCTAGGGATCGACCGATTATCAGATTTACCGATATTATCGGCCGATATTCAGGATTTTGAACGCTAACGGTATTTATTTTGCCGATATTCCGATAGTGTATGGGGAACACAGATCGCGCTGCTGTCAGCGCTCTCCGTGTTCCCTCAGCAGCAGCACAGGGGAGAAGGAGCAGTGTCTCCTCCCCCTGTGCTGCTGCCGCCAATGAAAGGACAGGGGACAAGAGGAGCCGGCTATGTGATCCTGCAGCTCCCGCCTCCTGTATATGAATAAATTAGAGATTAAGCTTCATTGGTGGCGCAGTGCGCCCCCCCAAGTATTAGACATTGGTGGCGTAGTGCGCCCCCCCTCCCCCCCCCCAGTATTAAGCATTGGTGGCGCAGTGCGCCCCCCCAAGCCCCCCCCAGTATTAGACATTGGTGGCGTAGTGCGCCCCCCCTCCCTCCCCAGTATTAAGCATTGGTGGCGCAGTGCGCCCCCCCTCCCCCCCAGTATTAAGCAGTGGTGGCGCATAGGGCCCCCCACCCCAGTGCGCCCCCCCACAGGATCCCCTGCTCCTCCGATCGGAGCCCCAGCAGTGTAATGCTGGGGCTCCGATCGGTTACCATGGCAGCCAGGACGCTATTGAAACCCTGGCTGCCATGATAAGCTCCATGCTGCTGTGTGCACAAAGCACACAGCAGCAGGGACAGCGTGAGCTCCTATTCACCCTGATAGATCTCTATCAGGGTGAATAGGACAAGGGTTCTAGTCCCTAAGGGGGCTAAAAGTTAGTTAAAAAAAATAATAAGTTACAAAAATAAAAACACCAAAATATTAAATATAAATGAAAAAGAAAGCTTTACAAAAAAAAATAAAAAATACACATTAACAATAAACATTAATTTTCAGCAGATGTGGGAATTTAAATTTTTTTTTCAAAAATGAAAATTCCCAGAATATCGGTATAAATTATCGGCTATCGGCCTGAAAGCTCACAAATTATCGGTATCGGCCCTAAAAAAATCAATATCGGTCGATCCCTAGAATAAGCCCCTAATATTACATTCAATGGGCTGCAATTGGCTCTTCATTCCATAGACTGGAGATATACGAGTATCAACATGGTTATAGGGCATCTGTCAGCAGTTTTGTACCTATGACACTGGCTGACCTGTTACATGTGCACTTGGCAGCTGAAGGCATCTGTGTTGGTCCCATGTTCATATGTGCCTGCATTGCTGAGAAAAATTACTTTTTAATGCAGGAGCACCAGTTCCTTCTCAAAACAGCTGATCTGCAGAGGTTCTGGGTGTCAGACCAACCGGGATCGGTGGCCGTGCTTGCAGATTATAGGAAAAAGCATCAGCCACCAGAGAGGCCAGCGCTTTTCCCTGTAGTGTGCAAGCATGGCCACTGCTGATTTGCACGGTGGTCGTAATCCCTGGATATGAGCTCTGTATCAATCCAGCAAAGGAGGCAATATGGACAATCACAATACATTAGTAAGTGCCTTGTCCTCACTTTTGCTACATGATAAATGTCATTTGCTGAAGCGAGACAACCCCTTTAAGGCCCTTTTACACAGACAAATACTGGGAACAAACCACTCGCGCCTTTATGTACTGGCTATAATGCAACTAATGGTGTAAGTTCATACCCTTTAAGTGAAATCTGCGGTACGGCTATAGGTCCATTAACTCCCATTTTTACCTTCTCGGTGGGGCCTACCTGCAGCTGAACATCTGAAATAGGCATCCAATGAAAGCCCCCACTCGCCCGCTCTCCGAAGGTGGCGGGCAGGTGATCGGAGAGCAGTAAATGGGATCATTTTCTCTCTTCCATTATACAGTTTGTTTTGCTCGCTGTCAGACGGGCACAGATGAAAGTCCAAGGGTCACCCGCTCAGTGCTTAATAAGCCCTAGTATGAAATGAGTTTGTCAGCAACATGAGAATCTAGAAGCCGATAACAGCGAGCAATGTAACACGCATGTCCACCATTCCAAAAGTCAACCAATAAACAGCCTTCGAGTGGGTCCCATTCTATAAAAAATTCCCAAACAGGTATTTTCTTCTTCTTTCTGGGAAGGAGAGAATTATTTACAAGGATCTGTTTGCCCTCCTGACATGTAGGGTTTAGTAAACACTCCCCATAAAATAACATCTTTTCTCATAACGCTGTGTTATGAACACCCACTGTAATTCCTCCTGAAAATGTATGCCTAAATTGACAATTGGGCGTTACCATTCCTGCTAGTGAAAGACGCATGTCCCTACAATCTGGGACCTTGAGCACCGATTGGACGGTGTATGGACACAGCCCGTTGCCATTTATATATTTCTAGGAGGAATAAAACAACAAAGTTCTACGAAAAGTGTGATAGTTACCAAACTAGGAAATTCGGAAACATCTTTTTGTAGAACTGAGTGTTGTTCCTGTGGTATACCTCCTAGAAATTTACAAATAAACTGACAACGGGGCGTGTCCCTGCACCAGTCTGACAATGTCCAATCTGCGTTCACAGTCCCAGATTGTAGGGGCACGCCTCTTTCACAACGCCTAGCTTAAGGCGTTTCATTTTCCCAAAGATGTGTTTTTTAGTTTTCAGTGATGTAAAAGATATATATGCCAAATTTCAAGAAGATTGGATAATATTTAGGGGTTGCACACATTGATCTCTTTTATTGCTACTCTCACTCCTGTACTTAGGAGGTTGGTCTAAAAACGACTTCAGTTTCAGGATCCCAGGGGCTCGGCATCAAGCAATTGTCCTTTTCACTAAAAAGTTGAATATTCCTCAACGAGAATTGAGAATGAAACGGGTTGCACATTTTGCTTTTTGAACGAGGCAATTGTAAGTCGATGGGCTTCAAAGAATGATTTGGATATGCTACAGCTTCTGAGCACTTACCCAGATTCAGACATTTAAAAAAAAGTGCTCTCACAGTTGCTAAGAGACACCTTTGATATCTGTCAGAAACAAACCTAGGATTGGCTTTTTTGGACGAACGTATTACTCGGGCTGTTAAGAAAAATAGGACTAAAAATTTTGAAACCAAACCTGCAAAGAAAAAGGAAATGAAACGATTAGAGGGTAAAAACCTAGTTTATGAAGGAAAAGACCTGAGCCATTTCGTTACTAATAAATCAAAGACGTTCTTTGAATTGTTTGGGATCCACGACGTGAGAATACGGCAGTGATTGATTCTCTAAGAAGCCATGTGAACGCTCTTAAGGTGGTCAATGATACCGCAGAAAGAGGAATTGCTCTGATAAAAAAAGTTTAACGAATCGGTCAGAGACGAACAACAAAGAATTCTTGTTGAGGGTCGTCGATCACAGAAAAGTCGCCAAAAGAAGGGATTGCATCGTTCAAAGTTGAATATAACACATGCTTCGCCCATCATACTACCTATTAATCTTAGTGTCTAGTTTTATTATTATTTTAAAGGGAACCTGTCACTGGGATTTTGTGTAATCTTGCGATGTGCGAGCTAGCACATGCGCAATTTGTTCCCTGAGGCTGATGCCAGTACAGGGAAGGAACACTATGCCGACACTACGCATGCGCTAGCTCACGCATTGCGAGATTACGGCGCTCTAGCTTTCTGACGTCGGGGAGCAAGGAAGAGATTCTGAGGATGCGGGGCGGTGCTGGGCTCCTTCACGCTGGACTCATCTCAGGTTAATTTGCATATGTATCAAATCGTTTTTTTTCCACAATAAAAGCACACAGAGCTATGAGGACTGGCTATTGCAGATGTGCTAGCGGCCATCTAGCATCCCATGTCCTCAGCTCTATACACAAAATCCCGGTGACAGGTTCCCATTAAGTTTGTGATTTCTAATTTTCCCAATAAAAGTAAATAACATTGAAAATTTTTCTTTTTTTGCCTACTTTTACAAAACTGATCAAAGTGAGCAAACCCCTAAATATTATCCAATCTTCTTGAAATTTGGCATATATATCTTTTACATCACTGATACTCTGGGCGTAAGCAAAGTCTGCAAAAATTAGAATTTTTATTTTTCTTCCATTACAAAATGAAACACCCTAAGTCCTCTTTCACACTTGCGTTGTCCGGATCCGGCGTGTACTCCACTTGCCAGAATTACACGCCGGATCCGGAAAAACGCAAGTGTACTAAAAGCATTTGAAGACGGATCCGTCTTCAAAATGCGTTCAGTGTTACTATGGGAGCCAGGACGCTATTAAAGTCCTGGTTGCCATAGTAATAGTGGGGAGCGGTATACTTACAGTCCGTGCGGCTCCCGGGGCGCTCCTGGATGACGTGCCATGCGATCACGTCATCCATGTGCGTGGGGCGCCCTGACGTCACTCTGACGTTTAGCTTAAGGCCGGATCCGGATTAATGCCTTTCAATGGGCATTAATTCCGGATCCGGCCTTGCGGCAAGTCTTCAGGATTTTTGGCCGGAGCAAAAAGTGCAGCATGCTGCGGTATTTTCTCCGGCCAAAAAACGTTCCGGTCCGGAACCGAAGACATCCTGATGCATCCTGAACGGATTTCTCTCCATTCTGAATGTATTAGGATAAAACTGATCATTGATTCATCCGGCATAGAGCCCCGACGACGGAACTCTATGCCGGAAGAAAAGAACGCAGGTGTGAAAGAGCACTAAGCCTAGCTGTCAAATCAGTCAGATATTTCCAGGAGGAATAACATTGATAGGTCACAATGCAGCCTTAAAAGAAAAGATGCTCCAGAATGACCTAGTCTGGCAAATACCATCATTTACTAAACTAGACGCATCAGGAGAGTGGACGCGCTTCTCCCATTTCAATCCCCATACAGTACTCAAATGTCTCACACTTCTGGCCAGGCCAAAAGACCAAAGACATAATATTGCTTGAGTAATTGCAGAAGGTTATTACATTGCATCTAATAGGCATCCCTTCAGCAAGCATCGAGTCAGTTTTTTCCCCCCCAGAGTCTTGATACATTTGCTGTTGGGTCTCTGCTCCTTCACTGCCCGGCCGCCGCAGCCTCGCTCAGGACTCCCGCTATCAACATCTGATTTAATGCTGCTGGAGCCAATGTCAGGTGCAAGGGGACCAAGTCACCACTGCAATAAGTGACTGGCTGCAGATTTTTGCAGCGGCGGACGGCCAGCAAAGGTGTTGGCACCCAGCGGCGGGGAGCAAGAATGCTTCTCTTTGCAGGTCTAGCCAGTCTGCATGGAGTTTTAATGTTCTCCCCGTGGGTTTCCTCCGGGTTCCTCCCACGCTCTAAAGACAGACTGATAAGGACCTTAGATTATGAGCTCCATATGAGACAACAAGAAAAGAACTGCAGAATATGTCAGCGTCATATAAAGGAGTAAAACGAATTAGACTAGTAGACTGCATTCACAGACAATTTATTCATACCTCACCAGAAGGAATAAAAGAATAACAGCACAGCTCAGAGCTCCTATAAAAGGTGCACCAGAATTGTTATTTCGTAGGGTAACAGATACGTCTGGAGAGCAGACAGGTCCTCCTTAATGTAATATCACAGATTCTGGAGACACTTGTATATGCCACAACCCATACAAGGGGTTGAGCACAGAGGAGCAGAATGGAAAAAAAAAGGGCTGCTGCACACACCAATAATAAACATGCAGCAGTATAAAAAGAGCGCTGAAGACGGACAGGGATGAAAGCCCAGCTCTGACGAGACGGACGCTTGGCTGCACTAAATGGGGATAAAAGTTGGGGCACAAATGTGCTTTAGAAACTGTCCCCCGACCTGCAGAGGGTCCTACAGGTCCGAGGATGGTCAGCGGCATGTAGATGAAGTGGCAGATTCTATCTTCCAGGCACAGAATTTAATTTTCAGGCAAGACACCAAGCAATCATGCCCACGGGTCATTTCTCCGCCCCCCTGTGAGATCACTTGCCGAAGATGAGCATCCAGGAAGCGAACACGTTCCGCTCGTCTATAACTGAATGTCACAGAAGAGCACCCGGCTTCACCGCGAGACGTAATCAGGCAGAAAAGCCAGAGAAAGGAATTCAAGTTAAGGACTCATGCTCACGGCTGTGCCCGTATTGCGGCCAACAACAGCAGGTCTGGAATACACAGGCACTGGCCGTGTGCACCCTGTAACACGGATGCGGACACATTCACTTGAATGGGTCCGTAAGCCGCAAAGTCGGTGCAGAATGGAGGCATGGAACCCCACAGAATGCTTCCGTGGGGTTTCTCGCCGGGCCTCTGCCCCGCAAAAAAGAAATAAATAATAGAACATGTTCTATATATTTTTTTGCAGTGCGGACGGATCACGGACCTATTCAAGTTAAATGGGTCTGGGTCCGGTCGCAAATCACAAGCAACTTTTTCAGCATTACAAATCAATATCGGTTGCAGGCAACTGCTGCTCACTTGCAACACGTCAGCGGTTTTTGTTTTTAAGGCCTCTTTCACACGAGCAATACAGATAAGCTCAGGATGCATTCAGTGAAACTCGCACCATTTCGCAAGCAAGTTCAGTCGGTTTTGACATTGCGTTCCGTGTTTGTTTTTTCTGCGCAGGAGCAATCAGTTTTGATGAGTTTTTCACTTGCGTGAAGTTGCTGTGGCATACAAAAAAAAAAAAAAAAAAAAAAAAAAAACTTGGGTAGGGAGATGATAAATGTCCTCCACTGCGTGCAACAAATACCAGATAAAAACATTATAAATATGGCAGCAACAACCACAGGTGGACGAAGAACCGGTAAGGGTTTATTCTCATGAAAGTGAAAAACATCCATTTTCAGAAGCATTTGAAGTCTATGGGGATATTCACATGGCCGTCAGAAACAGGACATGTTATCCTGATGCCTCCAGTGTGGAGCAAGTGGTCCTTCAAAGCATACGGTTTTTAAAAAATTTCTAGCACTACTGGGGTTGGTGCGGGATTCAACAGTATAATTACTGAGGGCATAAAATGGGTTGGGGGGCTATGAGGGAATTATGTATTATGCAGTAAGAGCATGGCAAGAGTGGGATGCAAAACTGCCAGGAAATGGATGCACACACTGATGCAAAATGGCCATTAAACACAGTTTTTTTCAACGTTATTAGAATGTAGTAGAAAACAACCAGAGCCAAATTCATGTTTGTGGGGAACCTAATGGGAGTTGCAAATCCTAAGCTGAACGCAACTTGCAGCCAAAGCGCAGCTTAAACCAATGCAACAACAAACTGCACACATTTCTGGTCGTATGACCAAAGTCTCTGTGTAGTCCTAAAGCAGGGATGGCCAACCTGCGGCTCTTCAGCTGTTGTAAAACTACAACTCCCACCATGTCCTGCTGTAGACAGATAGCTATAGGCAGTGTGGGCATGCTGGGAGTTGCAGTTTTGCAACAGCTGGAGAGCCTCAGGTTGGCCATCCCCTTCCTAAAAGGAACATTTCACAGTGGTCGGAATGTCTGACCACAGGGGCGATATTACCCAGCGCTTCATACTCCCATCCTCCAACTACCATGGGCTTCAGAGTGGAATAACCCAATTCTGTTGACAACGCAGGAATCAGGGAGATCTGTTTCGGTGACACTGGGGTTGCTTCTATTTTCCAGTCTTCTGCCACTAGATACCAAGTTATATTTAATTCCAGATATCAACGTCTTCGCTTTCGGCAGAAAAACAAATAGCTCTGCCCTTGAAGTTTATCTCTGAGATACTACTAATAGAGAAGAGATTGCAGCAGAGACTGCACTCACTTACCGCAGATGCAGTATCACGTGTATGGATACCACACCCATTGTCGTTCAAGTGGGGAATTTTTTTTCTACCTGTGACCAATTTGTAAAACTTCCAGTTAGGCCCCAGTTAGGTTAAATATTTCTAGCGTTGAAGCACCAGGTTTCCTCTGCAGCATGAATTAATCAACTTGTAAGCGTGCCTCTCCATAACGGATCAACTTTCACTTTCCTTTCTTCTTTGCAACGTTTAATATTTCATGCTTGTTGTTGCTCAGTCGGTCGGAGGAAGGGGGTTACCGATTAAGAACAGGTACGCCCATCTCATTTCCACATCTTTACTTTGCAATGCAACAGTAATGGGGGAGACGGCAGAGGAGTTCATAGATATGCTAATACCATTCGCCACTCAGCATGTCTACCATACCACTCCTGGGAGCACAAAGGGCCATAAACTGCAGATACCCGCACAAACAAGTGTATTCAGCGCAAGGTGTCCCCGGTTATACAGTTTCACCGGCCAAAAGAAACATCAACTAATTACACGAGTGGAGCAGAAAGCTGCAATGTGAGGAGGCGGCTGCTCCTAAGGTAATTAAAAGGAGAGCCGAATGTAAACCGAGAGCGCAGCTATACCCGACGCAGCTCGCTTATCTTCTGCTGCAGCCACTGCGGGCAAACGAACATAAGCCCCCGGACGTACAGGGCTTTATCAGCACCTGGTATAAACACGCCATCCTCCAACAGGAACCTGTACTGACGAGCGGGTTACATATTAACCCCTCTCACACTGAACACAGATCCATCGTGAAAAGGACAGTCTAAGCCTATGTTGACCCAAGTGACGTGCAGCAGAACCATCTGGGATTTGCATGAAAATGTGGCTGATCATAATAGGAAAAGGGATCTGCTACCGCGCCCCCCCGAAAGAAAACCTCGTCATCACAGCACATCTTCATTAACTTGATTAAGGGTTCATGCAGACAACCGTAGCTTTGGTCAGCATCCGATATACATTTTTACGGATTGGATGCAGACATTTTTTTTCAATGGAGCAGCAAAAGATGCAGACAGCGCATGTCCGATTCCTGTCCGTTTTTCAGACAAGGATAGGACATTTCTAGAGGAGTTTGGGGAATTTTTATTTTTTATTTTAAAGGTGGCATCCGCAATTTGTGGACCGCAAAATGGACACTGTCGTGTGCATGAGCCCTTATAGGGTGACCTGCAATACCAGGCCATCACTTGTAAATGGACATGCCCTTTAAAGCTCGCCTACCGTGGAGGTCTGGCTATAAAGGGCTTGTCCAACAGCCACATGAATGTGAAGGCAACGTCTCCATTAGGTCTTATTCACAAAGTCAGTGTTTGGTCAGTGATTCTCATCAGTGATTGTGAGCCAAAATCAGGTGCGGCTCTAAACACAGAACAGGAGCAGATCTTTACCTTATGTCTGTGGGGGCTCTAATCCTGGTTTTGGTTCATAATCACTGATCAAACACTGACATGTGAATAAGGCCTGCATTACACAGGCCGACTGAGCAAACGACTGTTAGGACGGAAGCGTTCCCTCCCGGCAATCACTTGCTAGCTAGCGGAGGAGACCACTGTTATTACATGTAGCGATCTCCTCCACAGCATAGGGAGGAGCGATCGCTAGGCCATCACTCGTCGTCATACTGTATAGTGGTTTGCAGCAGCAGATCACTATTAGACAGCACGATCTGCCGCCGGCAAGCGCTCATTTGCTCATTCATCGGGCAATCGGCGACAGTATTAAACTGCAAGATGATCGCTTGCGAACGCTCATTGGCGATTATCGGACTGAATATTTGCCAGTGTAATACAGTCTTAAAGGGAACCTGTCACCTCTACTATGCTACCCTTAACTGAGCGTTTCTAAATGTTCATTGTGTTACCCTAAACATATAAAGAACACTTAATTTCATTTGCAGACGAATTCAATAAGTATTATGCATTTTTGTACTTCCCGCCTTTTATGCAAACATAAAAGTCATATCTTACTTGTGTGACCAGAGAAGAGTCATATTTTCAAGCTCTGACTCATCTCAGGTTAATTTGCATATGTATCAAATCGTTTTTTATACACAATAAAAGCACCCAGAGCTATGGGGACTGGATATTGCGGATGTGCTAGCGGCCATCTAGCAACCCATGTCCTCAGCTCTACACCCAAAATCCAGGTGACAGGTTCCCTTTAAGGCCTGAAAATGTATGCACCCACTGACTCAGACTAATACACACTTGGTTTAGGCTAGTTGCAGACTAGTGTCACAAAGCAGTTATCTTCCAGCCGATTTTCGGCTTATTTGCTGGTCCCCATTATAGTGAATAGGGCCGGACAGAGCCTTACAAACCTCTGGCAATACCAGAGTGCATAGAGGTCCGGCAGGCTGTTCCCTGCCAGAAAACCTCTCGCCGCACATGCTGAACATGTCCTTAGGCCACCATGATCCCAGTGTACATCAGAAGGGTATCCTATTAGAAATATGCAATAGTATAAATTTTGATAGATATCCTTTATTGTACAAAAAGGCTTCATTAAAAATAAATTATTCTGTGCAAGTTACACAGGCCCATGATCTGCCCATAATGAACGCTGATATAGCTAGTTAATTAGCGGCGGGAAAGGGGGTGATCCTGCGATGGTGGGGGGCACCTGTGATTTGGAATGGAGGGGCTGATCTGATGGGAGTGGGGGACATGGTGGATGGCTTGGAGACACTGGGGAAGGGGGACATCATGGAAATCTGGATGACATGAAGGGGCTGATGGCAGTGCCATCATGGCGGCACTGGGGGACATAGCATGGAGGGGCTGATCTGATTGCACTGGGGGAGTAGAGGACATGGCAATGGATGGCATGGGGGTCTGGCCCTGATTGCAGCAAGAGAGGGTCTGATGGTGGCAGCCTGGGGGTCTGATCATGGTGGCATGGGGGTCTGATTGCGGGCAAGGCTGACTTGGGAGGAGTCTTATCAAAATGCTATGTCACTGTGCAGCATTTTTTGTCCAGATCCCCATTACAGTCAATGGGCATCCAGCTATGACAGATGGAGCCAGTAAATTCACAACATAACCTTAGATACACATTCTGGCAGAAGAACAGCCTGCTGGAGTATACTGTATTGGGAATAGCCGGATACAACCAGCTATATGCTCTCATAATGTGGTCCAAGGCCATCAGCGATGGAGCCGGAACCCAGCCGCGGCAATCAGGTACAAAAAGGGGTCTGTAGATAAGGTCCCCGGGGTAAAAAAAAAAAAACTCCAATATTTACTGCTGAATATCCTTCAAGGAAAATACTGACACAAACTTGCAAAAACATGAAATAAAAGTGAAGCTTCACTTCACAGTCTTCATATCAGCAGAGGCACGAGGATAGCACACACAGCGGCTGTATCCAAACACAACAAACTGTTGACTCACGGCCGGAGAATGAGCGTCACGCCTACCATCTACACAACATTGCACAGCGGGCCGGTGACAGGGACTTACCTCCTCAGACTTCCTTCAATGTCTTTGGTAGCTGCAGCTTCCAATTCTCTGTAATTAAAATCTAAATTAGTCCTGGGAAGACATAACAGGACGACTAAAAGCAAAGACTGAGCAGGCAAGACGTAAACCATGCCCCTGGCACAATACAAGAGACAGCCGAGGACTCTGCGCTATACATGCACCAGTATAGAATACGCTCATGTATAAAGGAACTTTGCTGGGACCTGTAGTACCATACAGTATACAGGAGAACCCCATACAGATGACAGGTCTGTAACAACCTGCAGACTCAATGCATCGCTGTGCAGTCTACACCCAGGAATACCGGGAATATACGTCATAATGCAACGTATGAACAGTGAGACTGCATCCACCTGACAAGCTGCAGTATTTACAGGGTTAAAAGTACATTGTCAGTACTGTATATATATATATATATATACACACATACACTATTTCCACACAAAATAAAAATATGATGGGTGCTACTGCATCGATCAATGTCCCATATACACCGAATACAGGTACAGAACTATTTATATACAATATATATATATATATATATATATATATATATATATATATATATATATATATATATATATATATATATAGGCACTGGTGAGATTTTATGTATATATGTGCCTGTAGACGTGTGCACATACTGATATGTCCAGTGCCTATGCACGGTGGCTCAGTGGTTAGCACTGTTGCCTTGCATGTATGTCCTCTCCGTGTCTGTGTGGGTTTCCTCCGGTTTCCTCCCACACGCCAAAGACAGATGGAGAGGGAACAGATTGTAAGCCCCATTGGGGACAGCGAGTGATGATAATGTCTGTACAGCGCTGCGTAATATGTCAGCGCTATATAAGTGCGTAAAATAAAAATAAAAAATGTCGATAAGTGGCAGGTATATACTGCTATATATTGTGCATACATCTATATACTGCAGGTATAAACGGCTATATATGGTGCATACATCTATATAAAGCTATATGTGGGACATGCGTCTATATCCTGCAAGTATCTACAGTGCATAAATTATATAATGCAGGCATATACGGTGCATATATCTATATACTGCAGGTCTATACCGTTATATGAGGGGTAAAATAATCACGGTCAAATGACAACCAGATCCCATTAGGGGTCCTAACTTGTGTATAATAAAACTAGATACTTTATTATAATTTATTAAAAACTACAAACTGAAAATAAACCAAACGTGTAAATTTAAAACCGTCGGGGTGAAACTGGGGACAGCTGTTGATTTCACTGGTAGCGGCCGTGCCAAGGTCCGTGTTTTATATCTCAGCACTCTGCTATTTAAAACTTTTTTATTTTATTTTAAAGTGAATTGTGTGGCGCTTTTATTTATTTCCACAACTTTTAATTTATTGACACATTACATGTTTTATTTTAGACCGTGTATTAACATGTCAATGCTTTATGGAGTGGATTCCTGTGGAGATGAGGCTTACTGCAATAGTACACGTCCTTCTGTTTACTTTTCTACCCACATTGTTAATTTAGATACAATGTGGTTGTAAATGTGATCACTGCTTTAAACTGACGGTATAACTACTGATATAATAACGGAGCTTTATACGGCGCAGCCGCCGCTATGCTGCAGGCGCATATACGGCGCAGCCGCCGCTATGCTGCAGGCGCATATACGGCGCAGCCGCCGCTATGCTGCAGGCGCATATACGGCGCAGACGCCGCTATGCTGCAGGCGCATATACGGCGCAGACGCCGCTATGCTGCAGGCGCATATACGGCGCAGACGCCGCTATGCTGCAGGCGCATATACGGCGCAGACGCCGCTATGCTGCAGGCGCATATACGGCGCAGACGCCGCTATGCTGCAGGCGCATATACGGCGCAGACGCCGCTATGCTGCAGGCGCATATACGGCGCAGACGCCGCTATGCTGCAGGCGCATATACGGCGCAGACGCCGCTATGCTGCAGGCGCATATACGGCGCAGACGCCGCTATGCTGCAGGCGCATATACGGCGCAGACGCCGCTATGCTGCAGGCGCATATACGGCGCAGACGCCGCTATGCTGCAGGCGCATATACGGCGCAGACGCCGCTATGCTGCAGGCGCATATACGGCGCAGACGCCGCTATGCTGCAGGCGCATATACGGCGCAGACGCCGCTATGCTGCAGGCGCATATACGGCGCAGACGCCGCTATGCTGCAGGCGCATATACGGCGCAGACGCCGCTATGCTGCAGGCGCATATACGGCGCAGACGCCGCTATGCTGCAGGCGCATATACGGCGCAGACGCCGCTATGCTGCAGGCGCATATACGGCGCAGACGCCGCTATGCTGCAGGCGCATATACGGCGCAGACGCCGCTATGCTGCAGGCGCATATACGGCGCAGACGCCGCTATGCTGCAGGCGCATATACGGCGCAGACGCCTCTATGCTGCAGGCGCATATACGGCGCAGACGCCTCTATGCTGCAGGCGCATATACGGCGCAGACGCCTCTATGCTGCAGGCGCATATACGGCGCAGACGCCGCTATGCTGCAGGCGCATATACGGCGCAGACGCCGCTATGCTGCAGGCGCATATACGGCGCAGACGCCGCTATGCTGCAGGCGCATATACGGCGCAGACGCCGCTATGCTGCAGGCGCATATACGGCGCAGACGCCGCTATGCTGCAGGCGCATATACGGCGCAGACGCCGCTATGCTGCAGGCGCATATACGGCGCAGACGCCGCTATGCTGCAGGCGCATATACGGCGCAGACGCCGCTATGCTGCAGGCGCATATACGGCGCAGACGCCGCTATGCTGCAGGCGCATATACGGCGCAGACGCCGCTATGCTGCAGGCGCATATACGGCGCAGACGCCGCTATGCTGCAGGCGCATATACGGCGCAGACGCCGCTATGCTGCAGGCGCATATACGGCGCAGACGCCGCTATGCTGCAGGCGCATATACGGCGCAGACGCCGCTATGCTGCAGGCGCATATACGGCGCAGACGCCGCTATGCTGCAGGCGCATATACGGCGCAGACGCCGCTATGCTGCAGGCGCATATACGGCGCAGACGCCGCTATGCTGCAGGCGCATATACGGCGCAGACGCCGCTATGCTGCAGGCGCATATACGGCGCAGACGCCGCTATGCTGCAGGCGCATATACGGCGCAGACGCCGCTATGCTGCAGGCGCATATACGGCGCAGACGCCGCTATGCTGCAGGCGCATATACGGCGCAGACGCCGCTATGCTGCAGGCGCATATACGGCGCAGACGCCGCTATGCTGCAGGCGCATATACGGCGCAGACGCCGCTATGCTGCAGGCGCATATACGGCGCAGACGCCGCTATGCTGCAGGCGCATATACGGCGCAGACGCCGCTATGCTGCAGGCGCATATACGGCGCAGACGCCTCTATGCTGCAGGCGCATATACGGCGCAGACACCTCTATGCTGCAGGCGCATATACGGCGCAGACGCCTCTATGCTGCAGGCGCATATACGGCGCAGACGCCTCTATGCTGCAGGCGCATATACGGCGCAGACGTCTCTATGCTGCAGGTATATACGGCGCAGACATCTCTATGCTGCAGGTATATACGGCGCAGACATCTCTATGCTGCAGGTATATACGGCGCAGACATCTCTATGCTGCAGGTATATACGGCGCAGACATCTCTATGCTGCAGGTATATACGGCGCAGACATCTCTATGCTGCAGGTATATACGGCGCAGACATCTCTATGCTGCAGGTATATATGGCGCAGACATCTCTATACTGCAGACGCTATAGGAGGGGACGTTGGCGGGTGGCTGGCGCTATCTCCCTCAGGTCCGACGCTTAGTACGGGGACGAGTTGATAATCCGGGCGCCCTGGGGCGTTGGGGTGTGCAGGATTCGGGCGTCTTCCGGATGCACTCACCTCATGTAGATAAAGTGCACTGCGGGGACATAGGGCTGCGGCCTCGGAGCGCCCCTCAGTCTGACAGAGGCTGCACTGGAGACACGGTCAACACATCCACCGGCGCCATTTCCTCCACAAAAATCTTATTCCGGAAGAGGAGGCCGCGCTGCGCGGGCTCTTCCGCTCCACGGTCTCCTACTACTTTCCAAAATGGCCGCCCTAGTAACCGCCGCTTAGCAACCGGCTCTGCACGTAGGACTAGAGGTTGCAGTCAATAGAAGGTAAACAGGGGAGGTGGCCATGGAAGCGTAGAGTCCTCCCAAAATGAAGGGAGCAAAGTCCATTCCGTATTTTGTTATAGCTTTTCCTGCCGGTCACCCAGCTTTCACAAAATCCCGAAGGTCAGACACAATCTGTTTCCGATATTTCAGGAGTATGGGAAAACTGGTTGAAAACCCGTGACACAGTGTCCTAGAGAGAGTATACCCCATACACAGTGTCCTAGAGAGAGTAAACACCATACACAGTGTCCTAGAGAGAGTATACCCCATACACAGTGTCCTAGAGAGAGTATACACCATACACAGTGTCCTAGAGAGAGTATACCCCATACACAGTGTCCTAGAGAGAGTATACACCATACACAGTGTCCTAGACAGAGTATACCCCATACACAGTGTCCTAGAGAGACTATACCCCATACACAGTGTCCTAGAGAGAGTATACCCCATACACAGTGTCCTAGAGAGAGTATACACCATACACAGTGTCCTAGAGAGAGTATACCCCATACACAGTGTCCTAGAGAGAGTATACCCCATACACAGTGTCCTAGAGAGAGTATACCCCATACACAGTGTCCTAGAGAGAGTATACCCCATACACAGTGTCCTAGAGAGACTATACCCCATACACAGTGCCCTAGAGAGACTATACCCCATACACAGTGTCCTAGAGAGAGTATACCCCATACACAGTGTCCTAGAGAGAGTATACACCATACACAGTGTCCTAGAGAGAGTATACCCCATACACAGTGTCCTAGAGAGAGTATACCCCATACACAGTGTCCTAGAGAGAGTATACCCCATACACAGTGTCCTAGAGAGAGTATACACCATACACAGTGTCCTAGAGAGAGTATACCCCATACACAGTGTCCTAGAGAGAGTATACCTCATACACAGTGCCCTAGAGAGAGTATACCCCATACACAGTGTCCTAGAGAGAGTATATCCCATACACAGTGTCCTAGAGATAGTATATCCCATACACAGTGTCCTAGAGATAGTATACCTCATACACAGTGTCCTAGAGAGAGTATACCCCATACACAGTGTCCTAGAGGGAGTATACCCCATACACAGTGTCCTAGAGAGAGTATACCCCATGCACAGTGTCCTAGAGAGAGTATATCCCATACACAGTGTCCTAGAGAGTATACCCCATACACAGTGTCCTAGAGAGAGTATACCCCATACACAGTGTCCTAGAGAGAGTATACACCATACACAGTGTCCTAGAGAGAGTATACCCCATACACAGTGTCCTAGAGAGAGTATACCCCATACACAGTGTCCTAGAGAGAGTATACCCCATACACAGTGTCCTAAAGAGAGTATACACCATACACAGTGTCCTAGACAGATTATACACCATACACAGTGTCCTAGAGAGAGTATACCCCATACACAGTGTCCTAGAGAGAGTATACCTCATACACAGTGCCCTAGAGAGAGTATACCCCATACACAGTGTCCTAGAGAGAGTATATCCCATACACAGTGTCCTAGAGATAGTATACCTCATACACAGTGTCCTAGAGAGAGTATACCCCATACACAGTGTCCTAGAGGGAGTATACCCCATACACAGTGTCCTAGAGAGAGTATACCCCATGCACAGTGTCCTAGAGAGAGTATATCCCATACACAGTGTCCTAGAGAGTATACACCATACACAGTGTCCTAGAGAGAGTATACCCCATACACAGTGTCCTAGAGAGAGTATACCTCATACACAGTGTCCTAGAGAGAGTATACCCCATACACAGTGTCCTAGAGAGAGTATACCCCATACACAGTGTCCTAGAGAGAGTATACCCCATACACAGTGTCCTAGAGAGAGTATACACCATACACAGTGTCCTAGACAGAGTATACACCATACACAGTGTCCTAGAGAGAGTATACCCCATACACAGTGTCCTAGAGAGAGTATACCTCATACACAGTGTCCTAGAGAGAGTATACCCCATACACAGTGTCCTAGAGAGAGTATATCCCATACACAGTGTCCTAGAGATAGTATATCCCATACACAGTGTCCTAGAGATAGTATACCTCATACACAGTGTCCTAGAGAGAGTATACCCCATACACAGTGTCCTAGAGGGAGTATACCCCATACACAGTGTCCTAGAGAGAGTATACCCCATGCACAGTGTCCTAGAGAGAATATATCCCATACACAGTGTCCTAGAGAGTATACCCCATACACAGTGTCCTAGAGAGAGTATACCCCATACACAGTGTCCTAGAGAGAGTATACACCATACACAGTGTCCTAGAGAGAGTATACCCCATTCACAGTGTCCTAGAGAGAGTATACCTCATACACAGTGCCCTAGAGAGAGTATACCCCATACACAGTGTCCTAGAGAGAGTATACCCCATACACAGTGTCCTAGAGAGAGTATACCCCATACACAGTGTCCTAGACAGAGTATACACCATACACAGTGTCCTAGAGAGAGTATACCCCATACACAGTGTCCTAGAGAGAGTATACCTCATACACAGTGCCCTAGAGAGAGTATACCCCATACACAGTGTCCTAGAGAGAGTATATCCCATACACAGTGTCCTAGAGATAGTATATCCCATACACAGTGTCCTAGAGATAGTATACCTCATACACAGTGTCCTAGAGAGAGTATACCCCATACACAGTGTCCTAGAGGGAGTATACCCCATACACAGTGTCCTAGAGAGAGTATACCCCATGCACAGTGTCCTAGAGAGAATATATCCCATACACAGTGTCCTAGAGAGTATACCCCATACACAGTGTCCTAGAGAGAGTATACCCCATACACAGTGTCCTAGAGAGAGTATACACCATACACAGTGTCCTAGAGAGAGTATACCCCATTCACAGTGTCCTAGAGAGAGTATACCTCATACACAGTGCCCTAGAGAGAGTATACCCCATACACAGTGTCCTAGAGAGAGTATACCCCATACACAGTGTCCTAGAGAGAGTATACCCCATACACAGTGTCCTAGAGAGAGTATACACCATACACAGTGTCCTAGACAGAGTATACACCATACACAGTGTCCTAGAGAGAGTATACCCCATACACAGTGTCCTAGAGAGAGTATACCTCATACACAGTGCCCTAGAGAGAGTATACCCCATACACAGTGTCCTAGAGAGAGTATATCCCATACACAGTGTCCTAGAGATAGTATATCCCATACACAGTGTCCTAGAGATAGTATACCTCATACACAGTGTCCTAGAGAGAGTATACCCCATACACAGTGTCCTAGAGGGAGTATACCCCATACACAGTGTCCTAGAGAGAGTATACCCCATGCACAGTGTCCTAGAGAGAGTATATCCCATACACAGTGTCCTAGAGAGTATACCCCATACACAGTGTCGTAGAGAGAGTATACCCCATACACAGTGTCCTAGAGAGACTATACCCCATACACAGTGCCCTAGAGAGACTATACCCCATACACAGTGTCCTAGAGAGAGTATATCCCATACACAGTGTCCTAGAGAGAGTATACACCATACACAGTGTCCTAGAGAGAGTATACCCCATACACAGTGTCCTAGAGAGAGTATACCCCATACACAGTGTCCTAGAGAGAGTATACCCCATACACAGTGTCCTAGAGAGAGTATACACCATACACAGTGTCCTAGAGAGAGTATACCCCATACACAGTGTCCTAGAGAGAGTATACCTCATACACAGTGCCCTAGAGAGAGTATACCCCATACACAGTGTCCTAGAGAGAGTATATCCCATACACAGTGTCCTAGAGATAGTATATCCCATACACAGTGTCCTAGAGATAGTATACCTCATACACAGTGTCCTAGAGAGAGTATACCCCATACACAGTGTCCTAGAGGGAGTATACCCCATACACAGTGTCCTAGAGAGAGTATACCCCATGCACAGTGTCCTAGAGAGAGTATATCCCATACACAGTGTCCTAGAGAGTATACCCCATACACAGTGTCCTAGAGAGAGTATACCCCATACACAGTGTCCTAGAGAGAGTATACACCATACACAGTGTCCTAGAGAGAGTATACCCCATACACAGTGTCCTAGAGAGAGTATACCCCATACACAGTGTCCTAGAGAGAGTATACCCCATACACAGTGTCCTAAAGAGAGTATACACCATACACAGTGTCCTAGACAGATTATACACCATACACAGTGTCCTAGAGAGAGTATACCCCATACACAGTGTCCTAGAGAGAGTATACCTCATACACAGTGCCCTAGAGAGAGTATACCCCATACACAGTGTCCTAGAGAGAGTATATCCCATACACAGTGTCCTAGAGATAGTATACCTCATACACAGTGTCCTAGAGAGAGTATACCCCATACACAGTGTCCTAGAGGGAGTATACCCCATACACAGTGTCCTAGAGAGAGTATACCCCATGCACAGTGTCCTAGAGAGAGTATATCCCATACACAGTGTCCTAGAGAGTATACACCATACACAGTGTCCTAGAGAGAGTATACCCCATACACAGTGTCCTAGAGAGAGTATACCTCATACACAGTGTCCTAGAGAGAGTATACCCCATACACAGTGTCCTAGAGAGAGTATACCCCATACACAGTGTCCTAGAGAGAGTATACCCCATACACAGTGTCCTAGAGAGAGTATACACCATACACAGTGTCCTAGACAGAGTATACACCATACACAGTGTCCTAGAGAGAGTATACCCCATACACAGTGTCCTAGAGAGAGTATACCTCATACACAGTGTCCCTAGAGAGAGTATACCCCATACACAGTGTCCTAGAGAGAGTATATCCCATACACAGTGTCCTAGAGATAGTATATCCCATACACAGTGTCCTAGAGATAGTATACCTCATACACAGTGTCCTAGAGAGAGTATACCCCATACACAGTGTCCTAGAGAGAGTATACCCCATACACAGTGTCCTAGAGAGAGTATACCCCATACACAGTGTCCTAGAGAGAATATATCCCATACACAGTGTCCTAGAGAGTATACCCCATACACAGTGTCCTAGAGAGAGTATACCCCATACACAGTGTCCTAGAGAGAGTATACACCATACACAGTGTCCTAGAGAGAGTATACCCCATTCACAGTGTCCTAGAGAGAGTATACCTCATACACAGTGCCCTAGAGAGAGTATACCCCATACACAGTGTCCTAGAGAGAGTATACCCCATACACAGTGTCCTAGAGAGAGTATACCCCATACACAGTGTCCTAGACAGAGTATACACCATACACAGTGTCCTAGAGAGAGTATACCCCATACACAGTGTCCTAGAGAGAGTATACCTCATACACAGTGCCCTAGAGAGAGTATACCCCATACACAGTGTCCTAGAGAGAGTATATCCCATACACAGTGTCCTAGAGATAGTATATCCCATACACAGTGTCCTAGAGATAGTATACCTCATACACAGTGTCCTAGAGAGAGTATACCCCATACACAGTGTCCTAGAGGGAGTATACCCCATACACAGTGTCCTAGAGAGAGTATACCCCATGCACAGTGTCCTAGAGAGAATATATCCCATACACAGTGTCCTAGAGAGTATACCCCATACACAGTGTCCTAGAGAGAGTATACCCCATACACAGTGTCCTAGAGAGAGTATACACCATACACAGTGTCCTAGAGAGAGTATACCCCATTCACAGTGTCCTAGAGAGAGTATACCTCATACACAGTGCCCTAGAGAGAGTATACCCCATACACAGTGTCCTAGAGAGAGTATACCCCATACACAGTGTCCTAGAGAGAGTATACCCCATACACAGTGTCCTAGAGAGAGTATACACCATACACAGTGTCCTAGACAGAGTATACACCATACACAGTGTCCTAGAGAGAGTATACCCCATACACAGTGTCCTAGAGAGAGTATACCTCATACACAGTGCCCTAGAGAGAGTATACCCCATACACAGTGTCCTAGAGAGAGTATATCCCATACACAGTGTCCTAGAGATAGTATATCCCATACACAGTGTCCTAGAGATAGTATACCTCATACACAGTGTCCTAGAGAGAGTATACCCCATACACAGTGTCCTAGAGGGAGTATACCCCATACACAGTGTCCTAGAGAGAGTATACCCCATGCACAGTGTCCTAGAGAGAGTATATCCCATACACAGTGTCCTAGAGAGTATACCCCATACACAGTGTCGTAGAGAGAGTATACCCCATACACAGTGTCCTAGAGAGACTATACCCCATACACAGTGCCCTAGAGAGACTATACCCCATACACAGTGTCCTAGAGAGAGTATATCCCATACACAGTGTCCTAGAGAGAGTATACACCATACACAGTGTCCTAGAGAGAGTATACCCCATACACAGTGCCCTAGAGAGAGTATACCCCATACACAGTGTCCTAGAGAGAGTATATCCCATACACAGTGTCCTAGAGATAGTATATCCCATACACAGTGTCCTAGAGATAGTATACCTCATACACAGTGTCCTAGAGAGAGTATACCCCATACACAGTGTCCTAGAGGGAGTATACCCCATACACAGTGTCCTAGAGAGAGTATACCCCATGCACAGTGTCCTAGAGAGAGTATATCCCATACACAGTGTCCTAGAGAGTATACCCCATACACAGTGTCCTAGAGAGAGTATACCCCATACACAGTGTCCTAGAGAGAGTATACACCATACACAGTGTCCTAGAGAGAGTATACCCCATACACAGTGTCCTAGAGAGAGTATACCCCATACACAGTATCCTAGAGAGAGTATACCCCATACACAGTGTCCTAAAGAGAGTATACACCATACACAGTGTCCTAGACAGATTATACACCATACACAGTGTCCTAGAGAGAGTATACCCCATACACAGTGTCCTAGAGAGAGTATACCTCATACACAGTGCCCTAGAGAGAGTATACCCCATACACAGTGTCCTAGAGAGAGTATATCCCATACACAGTGTCCTAGAGATAGTATACCTCATACACAGTGTCCTAGAGAGAGTATACCCCATACACAGTGTCCTAGAGGGAGTATACCCCATACACAGTGTCCTAGAGAGAGTATACCCCATGCACAGTGTCCTAGAGAGAGTATATCCCATACACAGTGTCCTAGAGAGTATACACCATACACAGTGTCCTAGAGAGAGTATACCCCATACACAGTGTCCTAGAGAGAGTATACCTCATACACAGTGTCCTAGAGAGAGTATACCCCATACACAGTGTCCTAGAGAGAGTATACCCCATACACAGTGTCCTAGAGAGAGTATACCCCATACACAGTGTCCTAGAGAGAGTATACACCATACACAGTGTCCTAGAGAGAGTATACACCATACACAGTGTCCTAGAGAGAGTATACCCCATACACAGTGTCCTAGAGAGAGTATACCTCATACACAGTGCCCTAGAGAGAGTATACCCCATACACAGTGTCCTAGAGAGAGTATATCCCATACACAGTGTCCTAGAGATAGTATATCCCATACACAGTGTCCTAGAGATAGTATACCTCATACACAGTGTCCTAGAGAGAGTATACCCCATACACAGTGTCCTAGAGGGAGTATACCCCATACACAGTGTCCTAGAGAGAGTATACCCCATGCACAGTGTCCTAGAGAGAATATATCCCATGCACAGTGTCCTAGAGAGTATACCCCATACACAGTGTCCTAGAGAGAGTATACCCCATACACAGTGTCCTAGAGAGAGTATACACCATACACAGTGTCCTAGAGAGAGTATACCCCATTCACAGTGTCCTAGAGAGAGTATACCTCATACACAGTGCCCTAGAGAGAGTATACCCCATACACAGTGTCCTAGAGAGAGTATACCCCATACACAGTGTCCTAGAGAGAGTATACCCCATACACAGTGTCCTAGACAGAGTATACACCATACACAGTGTCCTAGAGAGAGTATACCCCATACACAGTGTCCTAGAGAGAGTATACCCCATACACAGTGCCCTAGAGAGAGTATACCCCATACACAGTGTCCTAGAGAGAGTATATCCCATACACAGTGTCCTAGAGATAGTATATCCCATACACAGTGTCCTAGAGATAGTATACCTCATACACAGTGTCCTAGAGAGAGTATACCCCATACACAGTGTCCTAGAGGGAGTATACCCCATACACAGTGTCCTAGAGAGAGTATACCCCATGCACAGTGTCCTAGAGAGAATATATCCCATACACAGTGTCCTAGAGAGTATACCCCATACACAGTGTCCTAGAGAGAGTATACCCCATACACAGTGTCCTAGAGAGAGTATACACCATACACAGTGTCCTAGAGAGAGTATACCCCATTCACAGTGTCCTAGAGAGAGTATACCTCATACACAGTGCCCTAGAGAGAGTATACCCCATACACAGTGTCCTAGAGAGAGTATACCCCATACACAGTGTCCTAGAGAGAGTATACCTCATACACAGTGTCCTAGAGAGAGGTGCCCTAGAGATAGTATACCTCATACACAGTGTCCTAGAGAGAGTATACCCAATACACAGTGCCCTAGAGAGAGTATACCTCATACACAGTGCCCTAGAGAGAGTATACCTCATACACAGTGTCCTAGAGAGAGTATACCCCATACACAGTGTCCTAGAAGGAGTATACCTCATACACAGTGTCCTAGAGAGAGGTGCCCTAGAGATAGTATACCTCATACACAGTGTCCTAGAGAGAGTATACCCAATACACAGTGCCCTAGAGAGAGTATACCTCATACACAGTGCCCTAGAGAGAGTATACCTCATACACAGTGTCCTAGAGAGAGTATACCCCATACACAGTGCCCTAGAGAGAGAATACCCCATACACAGTGTCCTAGAAGTAGTATACCTCATACACAGTGTCCTAGAGAGAGTATACCCCATACACAGTGTCCTAGAAGGAGTATACCTCATACACAGTGTCCTAGAGAGAGTATACCCCATACAGTGTCCCAGAGAGAGTATACCCCATACACAGTGTCCTAGAGAGAGTATACCCCATACACAGTGTCCTAGAGGGAGTATACCTCATACACAGTGTCCTAGAGAGAGTATACCTCATACACAGTGTCCTAGAGAGACTATACCCCATACACAGTGTCCTAGAGGAAGTATACCTCATACACAGTGTCCTAGAGAGAGTATACCTCATACACAGTGCCCTAGAGAGCGTATACCTCATACACAGTGCCCTAGAGAGAGTATACCTCATACACAGTGCCCTAGAGAGAGTATACCTCATACACAGTGCCCTAGAGAGAGTATACCCTATACACAGTGCCCTAAATGGAGTATACCCCATACACAGTGTCCTAGAGGGAGTATATCCCATACACAGTGCTCTACAGAGAGTATACCCCATACACAGTGCCTTAGAGAGAGTATACCCCATACACAGTGCCCTAGAGAGAGTATACCCCATACAAAGTGCCCTAGAGAGAGTATACCCCATACAAAGTGCCTTAGAGACAGTATACCCCATACACAGTGCCCTAGAGAGAGTATACCCCATACACAGTGTCCTAGAGAGAGTATACCCAATACACAGTGCCCTAGAGATAGTATACCTCATACACAGTGTCCTAGAGAGAGTATACCCCATACACAGTGCCCTAGAGAGAGAATACCCCATACACAGTGCCCTAGAGAGAGTATACCCCATACACAGTATCCTAGAGAGCGTATACCTCATACACAGTGTCCCCATACACAGTGCCCTAGAGAGAGTATACCTCATACACAGTGCCCTAGAGAGAGTATACCTCATACACAGTGCCCTAGAGAGAGTATACCTCATACACAGTGCCCTAGAGAGAGTATACCCTATACACAGTGCCCTAAATGGAGTATACCCCATACACAGTGTCCTAGAGGGAGTATATCCCATACACAGTGCTCTACAGAGAGTATACCCCATACACAGTATCCTAGAGAGAGTATACCCCATACACAGTATCCTAGAGAGAGTATACCTCATACACAGTGTCCCAGAGAGAGTATACCTCATACACAGTGCCCTGATAGAATATGCCCCATACACAGTGCCCTGATAGAATATACCCCATACACAGTGCCCCTGAGAGAGTATACCCCATACACAGTTCCCTAGAGAGAGTATATCCAATACACAGTGCACCTGAGAGAAAACACCCCATACACAGTGTCCCTGAGAGAAAATACCCCATACAGAGTGCCCCTGAGAGAAACTACCCCATACACAGTGCCCATGAGAGAAAACACCCCATACACAGTGCCCCTGAGAGAAAATACCCCATACACAGTGCCCCTGAGAGAATGCACCCGATACACAGTGCCCCTGAGAGAATGCACCCGATACACAGTGCCCCTGAGAGAAAATACCCCATACACAGTGCCCTAGAGAGAATATACCCCATACACAGTGCCCTAGAGAGAGTATACCTCATACACAGTGTCCTAGAGAGAGTATACCCCATACACAGTGTCCTAGAAGGAGTATACCTCATACACAGTGTCCTAGAGAGAGGTGCCCTAGAGATAGTATACCTCATACACAGTGTCCTAGAGAGAGTATACCCAATACACAGTGCCCTAGAGAGAGTATACCTCATACACAGTGCCCTAGAGAGAGTATACCTCATACACAGTGTCCTAGAGAGAGTATACCCCATACACAGTGCCCTAGAGAGAGAATACCCCATACACAGTGTCCTAGAAGTAGTATACCTCATACACAGTGTCCTAGAGAGAGTATACCCCATACACAGTGTCCTAGAAGGAGTATACCTCATACACAGTGTCCTAGAGAGAGTATACCCCATACAGTGTCCCAGAGAGAGTATACCCCATACACAGTGTCCTAGAGAGAGTATACCCCATACACAGTGTCCTAGAGGGAGTATACCTCATACACAGTGTCCTAGAGAGAGTATACCTCATACACAGTGTCCTAGAGAGACTATACCCCATACACAGTGTCCTAGAGGAAGTATACCTCATACACAGTGTCCTAGAGAGAGTATACCTCATACACAGTGCCCTAGAGAGCGTATACCTCATACACAGTGCCCTAGAGAGAGTATACCTCATACACAGTGCCCTAGAGAGAGTATACCTCATACACAGTGCCCTAGAGAGAGTATACCCTATACACAGTGCCCTAAATGGAGTATACCCCATACACAGTGTCCTAGAGGGAGTATATCCCATACACAGTGCTCTACAGAGAGTATACCCCATACACAGTATCCTAGAGAGAGTATACCCATACACAGTATCCTAGAGAGAGTATACCTCATACACAGTGTCCCAGAGAGAGTATACCTCATACACAGTGCCCTAGAGAGAGTATACCTCATACACAGTACCCTAGAGAGAGTATACCTCATACACAGTGCCCTAGAGAGAGTATACCTCATACACAGTGCCATAGAGAGAGTATACCCTATACACAGTGCCCTAGAGAGAGTATACCCCATACAAAGTGCCTTAGAGACAGTATACCCCATACACAGTGCCCTAGAGAGAGTATACCCCATACACAGTGTCCTAGAGAGAGTATACCCAATACACAGTGCCCTAGAGATAGTATACCTCATACACAGTGCCCTAGAGAGAGAATACCCCATACACAGTGCCCTAGAGAGAGTATACCCCATACACAGTATCCTAGAGAGAGTATACCCCATACACAGTATCCTAGAGAGCGTATACCTCATACACAGTGTCCCAGAGAGAGTATACCTCATACAACAGTGCCCTAGAGAGAGTATACCTCATACACAGTGCCCTAGAGAGAGTATACCTCATACACAGTGCCCTAGAGAGAGTATACCTCATACACAGTGCCCTAGAGAGAGTATACCCTATACACAGTGCCCTAAATGGAGTATACCCCATACACAGTGTCCTAGAGGGAGTATATCCCATACACAGTATCCTACAGAGAGTATACCCCATACACAGTATCCTAGAGAGAGTATACCCCATACACAGTATCCTAGAGAGAGTATACCTCATACACAGTGTCCCAGAGAGAGTATACCTCATACACAGTGCCCTGATAGAATATGCCCCATACACAGTGCCCTGATAGAATATACCCCATACACAGTGCCCCTGAGAGAGTATACCCCATACACAGTTCCCTAGAGAGAGTATATCCAATACACAGTGCACCTGAGAGAAAACACCCCATACACAGTGTCCCTGAGAGAAAATACCCCATACAGAGTGCCCCTGAGAGAAACTACCTCATACACAGTGCCCATGAGAGAAAACACCCCATACACAGTGCCCCTGAGAGAAAATACCCCATACACAGTGCCCCTGAGAGAATGCACCCGATACACAGTGCCCCTGAGAGAATGCACCCGATACACAGTGCCCCTGAGAGAATGCACCCGATACACAGTGCCCCTGAGAGAAAATACCCCATACACAGTGCCCTAGAGAGAATATACCCCATACACAGTGCCCTAGAGAGAGTATACCTCATACACAGTGCCCTAGAGAGAGTATACCCTATACACAGTGCCCTAAATGGAGTATACCCCATACACAGTGTCCTAGAGGGAGTATATCCCATACACAGTGCTCTACAGAGAGTATACCCCATACACAGTATCCTAGAGAGAGTATACCCCATACACAGTATCCTAGAGAGAGTATACCTCATACACAGTGTCCCAGAGAGAGTATACCTCATACACAGTGCCCTGATAGAATATGCCCCATACACAGTGCCCTGATAGAATATACCCCATACACAGTGCCCCTGAGAGAGTATACCCCATACACAGTTCCCTAGAGAGAGTATATCCAATACACAGTGCACCTGAGAGAAAACACCCCATACACAGTGTCCCTGAGAGAAAATACCCCATACAGAGTGCCCCTGAGAGAAACTACCTCATACACAGTGCCCATGAGAGAAAACACCCCATACACAGTGCCCCTGAGAGAAAATACCCCATACACAGTGCCCCTGAGAGAATGCACCCGATACACAGTGCCCCTGAGAGAATGCACCCGATACACAGTGCCCCTGAGAGAATGCACCCGATACACAGTGCCCCTGAGAGAAAACACCCCATACACAGTGCCCTAGAGAGAATATACCCCATACACAGTGCCCTAGAGAGAGTATACCTCATACACAGTGCCCTAGAGAGAGTATACCCTATACACAGTGCCCTAAATGGAGTATACCCCATACACAGTGTCCTAGAGGGAGTATATCCCATACACAGTGCTCTACAGAGAGTATACCCCATACACAGTATCCTAGAGAGAGTATACCCCATACACAGTATCCTAGAGAGAGTATACCTCATACACAGTGTCCCAGAGAGAGTATACCTCATACACAGTGCCCTAGAGAGAGTATACCTCATACACAGTGCCCTAGAGAGAGTATACCTCATACACAGTGCCATAGAGAGAGTATACCCTATACACAGTGCCCTAGAGAGAGTATACCCCATACAAAGTGCCTTAGAGACAGTATACCCCATACACAGTGCCCTAGAGAGAGTATACCCCATACACAGTGTCCTAGAGAGAGTATACCCAATACACAGTGCCCTAGAGATAGTATACCTCATACACAGTGTCCTAGAGAGAGTATACCCCATACACAGTGCCCTAGAGAGAGAATACCCCATACACAGTGCCCTAGAGAGAGAATACCCCATACACAGTGCCCTAGAGAGAGTATACCCCATACACAGTATCCTAGAGAGAGTATACCCCATACACAGTATCCTAGAGAGCGTATACCTCATACACAGTGTCCCAGAGAGAGTATACCTCATACACAGTGCCCTAGAGAGAGTATACCTCATACACAGTGCCCTAGAGAGAGTATACCTCATACACAGTGCCCTAGAGAGAGTATACCTCATACACAGTGCCCTAGAGAGAGTATACCCTATACACAGTGCCCTAAATGGAGTATACCCCATACACAGTGTCCTAGAGGGAGTATATCCCATACACAGTGCTCTACAGAGAGTATACCCCATACACAGTATCCTAGAGAGAGTATACCCCATACACAGTATCCTAGAGAGAGTATACCTCATACACAGTGTCCCAGAGAGAGTATACCTCATACACAGTGCCCTGATAGAATATGCCCCATACACAGTGCCCTGATAGAATATACCCCATACACAGTGCCCCTGAGAGAGTATACCCCATACACAGTTCCCTAGAGAGAGTATATCCAATACACAGTGCCCCTGAGAGAAAACACCCCATACACAGTGTCCCTGAGAGAAAATACCCCATACACAGTGCCCCTGAGAGAAAATACCCCATACACAGTGCCCATGAGAGAAAACACCCCATACACAGTACCCCTGAGAGAAAATACCCCATACACAGTGCCCCTGAGAGAATTCACCCGATACACAGTGCCCCTGAGAGAATACACCCGATACACAGTGCCCCTGAGAGAAAATACCCCATACACAGTGCCCTAGAGAGAATATACCCCATACACAGTGCCCCTGAGAGAAAATACCCCATACACAGTGCCCCTGGGAGAAAATACCCCATACACAGTGCCCCTGAGAGAAAACACCCCATACACAGTGCCCCTGAGAGAAAACACCCCATACACAGTGCTCCTGAGAGAAAACTCACCATGCACAGTGCTCCTGAGAGAAAACTCACCATACACAGTGCTCCTGAGAGAAAACACCCCATACACAGTGCTCCTGAGAGAAAACACCCCATACACAGTGCTCCTGAGAGAAAACACTCCATACACAGTGCTCCTGAGAAAAAATACCCCATACACAGTGCTCCTGAGAGAAAACTCACCATGCACAGTGCTCCTGAGAGAAAATACCCCATACACAGTGCTCCTGAGAGAAAACACCCCATACACAGTGCTCCTGAGAGAAAACACCCCATACACAGTGTCCCTGAGAGAAAATACCCCATACACAGTGCCCCTGGGAGAAAATACCCCATACACAGTGCCCATGAGAGAAAACACCCCATACACAGTGCCCATGAGAGAAAACTCACCATGCACAGTGCTCCTGAGAGAAAACACTCCATACACAGTGCTCCTGAGGAAAAAATACCCCATACACAATGCTATTAAGAGAAAATACCCCATACACAGTGCTCCTGAGAGAAAACTCACCATGCACAGTGCTCCTGAGAGAAAACACCCCATACACAGTGCCCCTGAGAGAAATACCCCATACACAGTGCCCCTGAGAGAAAATACCCCATACACAGTGCCCCTGAGAGAAAATACCCCATACACAGTGCTCCTGAAAGAAAATACCCCATACACAGTGCTCCTGAGAGAAAACTCACCATGCACAGTGCTCCTGAGAGAAAACACCCCATACACAGTGCTCCTGAGAAAAAACACCCCATACACAGTGCCCCTGAGAGAAAACTCACCATGCACAGTGCTCCTGAGAGAAAACACCCCATGCACAGCATTTTTGATGTCCGATGTACAGCATTTTCAAATTAAGTAGTAGTCCCAGAGGTGAGACCCCCCCCCCCCCCTACAATCATAAAGTGATCACATATCCAACAATATACCGTCACTTTACAAGATGGAAGTTAAATAAGTTATGGCATGATTGATGTAGATGCTATATTCCCTTCAGGCTGAGAGCCCAGGGGGGTGTCCTTGGTGACTGGGGGGTGTCCTTTCTGCTCCAATTCTCTCCCTGTAACAGTCACAGCTTCTAACAATAGATAGGGCTGCTGGCAGTTGAAGGATGTAACTGAGCATGTGCGACCACCTCAGTAGGTGGACGTTCACATTACTACACAGTCATTAAGTAAAAATATCTCACAACTGGAGCATTTTTTTGTAACAGCAAATAAACAGCAAAAAGTAATTCGTTTTTCACGATGATTTAAAGTAAAATAACATTTAACGCTGCCACAACTTATTTTATGGGGTCTTTACTGAGATAAGATCTCTTTAGGGCAGTTTTTAGTAGGGAGGCAGCCAAAAAGACGTCTGCGATAGACTGAGAGGAACATAATTTCCCCGGGGGTCTTAAGCCCCTTATGTCAATAGAAACATTTGAGCGGCTTAAAGGAGACAAGGGCTCTTTTGTGGCTGAACATAACATGCTTGGAAGGTAAGTCAGACAGTACATTGTGCGCAGGCGGCGTGCCAGCTACTGACACTCTCCGCTAATGAGCTCCTCTTGGCAGGTCGGTGTTTAGTTGTGGAACAGCAAGTCATTAATATTTTAATACAAATGATCACAGTGTGAGCATCGAAATGTCTCCGATTAACCAAGACCTCGGGAAACGCTGAGATAATATTTTAGAAAATTATACACGGCGCGTCCCATGTAAACAGAAAACGGCGTTCACTTCAAGTGATGCAAATATATCACAGCTTTATTCCCGGTGGCTTGATCACTGCAAAGAAGAAACACCTCGCCGGATAATGAGCGCAGAGACTGTGGGCTATCTTCTCTGTATACCAGTGGTCTTCAAGCTTGTGGCTCTTCTGCTGTTCAGGTGCTACCCACTGCACAAGGGGTTAATGTGTTTGGGAAGTGAGGGGTTCAAGGGCATCTGTCAGCAGTTTTGTACCTATGAAACTGACTGACCTGTTACATGTGCGCTTGGCAGCTGAAGGCATCTGTGTTGGTCCCATGTTCATATGTGCCCGGATTACAGAGAAAAATGATGTTTTATTATATGCAAATGAGCCTCTAGGAGCAACGGGGGCGTTACCATTACACCCAGAGGCTCTGCTCTCTCTGCAACTGCAGCGCCCTCTGCACTTAGATTGACAGGGCCAGGTGTGAACACATTTACACTCAAAGTAGAAAGGGCGCAGCTATTGCAGACAGAGCAGAGCCTCTAGGTCAGTGGTGGCAAACCTATGGCATGGGTGCCAGAGGCGGCACTCAGAGCCCTCTCTGTGGGCACCCGCACCCTGGAAAATGTCTACGGTGTACCAATATGCCTTAGACTTCTCCTGCCATTCATTAGTGCAGGGCACACTATGAACAGCGCAGGGTGCACTATGAACAGCGCAGGCAGCGCACTATGAACAGCGCAGGCAGCGCACTATGAACAGCGCAGGCAGCGCACTATGAACAGCGCAGGCAGCGCACTATGAACAGCGCAGGCAGCTATTATAGCTAAGTGATAAAGTACATGGAAGATACACTAGACTGGACTGTAGTATTCAGGGTAAATTGCTGTGTTGGAACTTTGCGAGAAATAAGTAGGTTTTGGGCTACAGTTTGGGCACTCGGTCTGTAAAAGCCATCACTGCTCTAGGTGTAATGGCAACACCTCCGTTGCTCCTAGAGGCTCATTTGTATATATTGAAACATCATTTTTCTCTGCAATGCGGGCACATATGAACATGGGACCAACACAGATGCCTTCAGCTGCCAAGCGCCCATGTAACAGGTCAGCCAGTGTCATAGGGACAAAACCGCTGACAGATGCCCTTTGACTCTTTCATTACATCCGCTATGCGCAGCCGGCATCTCTTCTGTCTTCTTCTTTGAGGAATAGGACCTTTGATGACGTCACTCACTATGCTCATCACATGGTCCGTCACATGATCCATCACCATAGTGACGTCATCAAAGGTCCTATTCCTCAAAGAAGAAGACAGAAGAGATGCCGGCTGCGCGAACAAGTGGATTAAGGTGAGTTAAATTATTTGTTATTTTTTTTTTTTTTTTAACCCCTCCAGCCCTATTGTACTATGCATTCTGTATTCAGAATGCTATTATTTTCCCTTATAACCATGTTATAAGGGAAAATAATAAAGATCGGGTCTCCATCCCGATCGTCTCCTAGCAACTATGCGTGAAAATTGCACCACATCCGCACTTGCTTGCGAATGCTTGCGATTTTCACGCAGCCCCATTCACTTCTATGGGGCCTGCGTTGCGTGAAAAATGCACAAAATAGAGCATGCTGCCATTTTCACGCAAAACGCACACGTGATGCATGAAAATCACCGCTCATGTGTACAGCCCCATAGAAATTAATGGGTCCGGATTCAGTGCGGGTGCAATGCATTCAACTCACGCATTGCACCCGCACGGAAAACTAGCCCATGTGAAAGGGGCCTTATAATGGCATAGAAATGAATGGGTCCGCAATTTCGTTACGCAAAATGCAGAGCGGAATTGCGGATGTGTGAATGAAGCCTTACATGTTGAAGGTCCTGTCTTTGACATCTGTGGGTCTCAGAAAGTAATACATGAGCTATGTATTTTGTGGTCCGCAAAAAACACGGATGACGTCTGTGTGCATTCCGTATTTTGCAGAACCGAACCGCTGGCCCCTAATAGAACAGTCCTATCCTTGTCCGTAATGCGGACACTAATAGGACAGACATGCGGAAACGGAATGCACACAGAATAACTTTGAGGATTCATTGAAATGAATGATTCCTTATACGGTTTGTGCGCATGAGCCCTAGAGGCATTGCTGGACCATACTGCATCCGAAATGTCCTCTATATGTGATTCATGGGATCTAATAATCGTTTGCCTATATAATCATTACCTAGTTAGAATCTAATCTTCCCATCCGTGGAGGGGATCCTCTTTGCCCCCCCATTCGCACTGCCGACACTTTTGTACACATTTCAGCAGATATTGTCCTTTTTTGTCTAAGGGCTCGTTTACACGAACGTGTGAAGGCCGTGCCCGTGCTATGGACCACATATTGCGGTCTGCAATGCCCGGGCACCGTCCGTGGAGCAGGCGCATGGGGATCGCAGATCGTTCACTTGAATGGGTCCGCGATCCTTCTGTTCCGCAAAAATATAGAGCAATTTCCATCTTTTTGCGGTGCGAAAGCACGGAACGGAACCCCAGAAAGCACTTCCGTAGTGTTCCGTTCTGTTCTCTCATTCCGCATCTCCGGATTTGCGGACCTATTGAAATGAATGGGTCTGCATCCGTGATGTGGAATGGCCACGAAACGTATCCGCAATACGGAAACAGGCAGCACACGTTCGTCTCAACGAGCCCTAACATTGAGGTTGGGCTGGAGGATGAGGCCGGTGAGGCTGAGGGGGTAGAGCGGCCTATTCTTCTCTCCTAATCCTATTTTGGGAAACCTGCCAGCTGTAAAATGGAATCGCTATGCCTGGAGCGCTGCCGAGCTCTGCTATTCCCAGTCCTCAGGAGCGCTCTGCAATACCATAGCTTCCACTTTACCCTTTTTTTTTACCTTTCCATCTTAAAGAACCTTCCTCCTTAAATCGCGTTTCTTCGGTGCTTTGGTTATATCTCGTCCTGGGAAAGTTGGGTAGCAACTAGTTTGATATTATTTGTAGTCATATAGAACAGGAAAGCGGGCAGATAAAGGCAGACCACAATGCGGCGGGTTTTGCAACGGTGCCTCTTGCCTCTCGATTGCATAAAACCACAGTCAAAACCTCCTCTAGCATCACAGCCTTCTACATGTAATGCAGTGGGAGCGGCGTAAACCTTTATGTAGCCCCTACGTCCTTCCAGCATATGGGCTGAATGACATGAATGGATGTGGCATGGATGGGTTTCTATGGGACTAATACATCAGGCTCGCAATCCAGACGCCTTAGGTCCGCAATGCCAGTGTGCAAGACGGAAAAAAACATGGGCACATTTCTAATTTAAAAGGATTGTCCCTTCATATATATTTATGGCATATTCATAGTTTACGCCAGGAATGTCCAACAGTGGGTCCCACCTCTTGGACACCTCCCCTGACCCCTGTTTTGCCAGGTAGGTGTTGGCTTTTCATAACCAGCAGCCACGTTCAGCGTGGTCAAGATGTGAAGTTATCCCCTAGGACGGGGATCAGCTACCTCCGGCACTCCAGCTGTTCAGGAACTACAACTCCCAGAATGCTTCATTCACTTTTGTAGGCTACTTTCGCACTAGCGTTATTACTGGATCCAGCAGGGTTCAGCAAAAACGCTTCCGTTACTGATAATACAGCCATCTGAATCCGTTATGAACGGATCTGGTTTTATTATCTTTAACATACCCAAGACGGATCCGTCATGAACTTCATTGAAAGTCAATGGGGGACGGATCCGTTTTCTATTGTGGCAGAGAAAACAATCCGTCCCCATTGACTTGCATTGTGGATCATGCAGGATCCTTCTTGCTCCGCATCCCAGGACGGAAAGCAAAATGCAACATGTTGTGGTTTGCTCTCCGGTCTGGGAACGCAACTAAACGGAACGGAATCCATTTTTGAGCATTCCGTTCTGTTCAGTTACGTCTTGTCCCCATTGACAATGAATGGGGACAAAACTGAAGCGTTTTTTTTCTGGCATTGAGCCCCTATGCCGGATCTCCATACCGGAAAACTTAAACGCTAGTGTAAAAGTAGCCTTAGAACAACCGAGCATGTTTGCATGCTGTGAGTTGTAGTTTCATCCCTGCCCTGAAATATCCACAGGATAGGGGATAAGTAACAGATCGGAGGGGGTGAAACCGCTGGGACCCCCACGATTCTAGAGGTGGAGCCCGCACCTATCGTACATATATGGCATGGCCTATATATCCATTTTATCATAAATGTCCAGATGGGACAGCCCTATTAATGGGGCTAAAGCCATGGGTGGGTTCGCAGCATGCAAAATGCAAAACGGTTCCCCCGATCTGATGGCATACGCCCTGCCGCTCCATTAATTCTCCATAGGACCATCGGAAGTAGTGGAGCGCTGTACTTGGTTATCTTCTCCGGCCATCCCATAGAGCAGTGTTCCTCAACTCCAGTCCTCAGGGCCCACCTGTTGCTCATGTTTTCAGGATTTCCTTAGACTGTGCAAGGATACCCCCCCCCCCCCATTCCAAACTGGTAACACCCAGATAGACCTTTATTCAAAATACTTATAATAGGAATAACTGAGGAATGAGGAATGGTACAACATATAGTCACAAGAAAAGGATCGTTATTGCACTGGGAATGCAAGTAGTTACTGAGACATGTCAGAAAAGGCCTCGCCCATGTACGTTTTTCACTGACACGTGCTGTCCGCATTTTCTGTGGCTAGCGCACGTACCCATTGATTTGAATGTGTCTTTTCACACATAAGTATTTTTTACTGACTGAGGGGCACTGCGCTACTTTGGTCCATGATGCGGACCAAACATGCCCATTGATGGCATCCATGGTGCGTCCGTTTTCCACTGAAGACTGATAGGAGATGACACACGGAGGGTAACGGACACATGGACCAAACCCCTATACTTCGCGGACGCTTTTTTCACGGAAATGTGGACAAGGCCTAAATGGGGCTAATCCAAGTGCGGACACCCGCTACAGATTCTACTGGGAACGGTGCCAGGAAGGGACAAATCCATGCAGAAATCATCCACAGACTAAGGCCTCATGCACACGGCGGGTCGGCAATCCACGGCCGCCGGCCGTGTGAATCATGGATGCGGACCCATTCACTTGAATGGGTCCGCAATTCCGGAGGTGCGGAACGGAGTCACGGAACGGAACACCGGAAGCACTACAGGGGGGGGGGGTGCTTCCGTGGTGTTTCTTTCCGTTGTTCCGCACCGCAAATAAATATATGTCAAGTTGAATGGGTCTGGCCCGCTGCACGGATGTTGCCCGTGCATTGGGGACCGCAATTGCGGTCGCCAATGCACGGAACGGCCACCCAACGGCCGTGTGCATGAGGCCTATGGCAGTGCCGATCTGATTTGCTGCAGAGGTTTCTGCAATTGTCCTATCTATGTGAACAGGTCTTGCAGAAATCCATGCGCCAGCTGCCAAAACAACCCCATTCAGATGAATGGAACCGATTTTTCCATTGCGAATCTGCTGCGTGCGAATGTACTGTAAATTTGAGAACTGTAATGGAATATGACATATCAGTTGTCACTCAGCTTTCCCAGAAAAGGATATCTCTTGACAAGTTGAGAATGGAGGAACGCTCTTCGCGTCGTGTATCATTTAGTGACATCTGTAAAGCTTTTTATACACTCTCAACTATACACAGTGTCTAAAACAAGCCACGCCGCGGACCCCCCCCCCCCCCCCCCCCCCGTCCTTTCATCTTTCCTCATCCATATTTATCAAGCAGCAAATATCCCGACTGTAGAAGGAGTAGATAGAAATAAATAAGACGTTGCGTCTTTGCATTTGCCTTCTCTATCAGCAGATTTCGGCGCCGGAGGTGAGATTGCAGGCTGGGAATTAGTCTGTCAGCGCTGTCAATGTGTATTCCAGTCAGGCACACAGTCAGTGACAATAGGCTGTGAGCACACAGGGGACGGCGCAGGGACCTTCTCCAGCTCCTGTTCTACCTCCTCTCCCTGTTCTACAGAAACGACCTTATGTGACTTCCAGTCCTGTTAATTAGCGAACACATATAATAATCAAGAAAATATACATATATATCGTTGTGTGTTACATGCAGATTTCTGCAGCAGAAATTGACCTACTGTGGATGTAGAATCTTAATTTACACTGTGGATTATAATTTTTTTTGCTTCCATAGGTTCCCCAGGTGTTGACCTCTATCACTGGCAGAGCTGCTAAGACCCAGCAGCTCCACCCTACCTGGTGGGCATCAGAGGTAGGGGCATTGGCCTTGCCATTATTAAATGCACATTTCTACACTATGTAGGTTAGGGATGAGCGAACTTGTATTTTCAGGTTCGGCGTACAAGGTTCGGGTTATCTAAGATTCCGTTATGGATTCTGACAAGTTATGGTCTGTGGTAGTGGAATCCATAACAAAATTCTTAGGGTACTTTCGAGCTTGCGGCAGAGGATTCCAGCAGGCCGTTCCATCGCCGGAACTGCCTGCCGGATCCGTCAAAACGTATGCAAACCGATGGCATTTGTCAGACGGATCAGGACCCTGATCCGTCTGACAAATGCATTAAAATGCTGGATCCGTCTGTCCGGTGTCATCCGGAAAAACGGATCCGGCATTTATTTTTTAAGAGCATACGCAGACCACAAAAACGTATCCATTCTGCCGGAACACTCAGGGCCGGATCCGGCATTAATGCATTTCAATGGGAAAAAATGTGTTCCGGAATTTTGGACGGAGATAAAACCGCAGCATTATCTCCATCCTGAAATGTCAAAAAGACTGAACTGAAGACATCCTGATGCATCCTGAACGGATTTCTCTCCATTCAGAATGCATTAGGATAAAACTGATCAGTTCTTTTCCGGTATAGAGCCCCTAGGACGGAACTCAATGCCGGAAAAGATAACCCGAACCTTGTACGCCAAACTTTAAAACACAAGTTCGCAGAACACTAAGAGGGGGTTTTGAATCACTCCTATCATCTCCATAGGGTCCGGGCTCATGGACAAGACCGTATTTCGCAACAGTGCCTGATCCAAATTTTTTGCGGAATGTGCACGGACCCATTCATTTCTACTGGTCGACAGAAAAACAAATAAAAAAACATCTTTGTGCGGTCCGCATCCATATGTCCATCCTGCAAATTCTAGTACATGTCCTATTCTTGTCCATATCGCAGATGAGACTAGTAATGTCTAGTGACAGGAGTCAGAAAAATGCGGAGTGCACACGGAAGATATCTGTATATTGCGGACCGAAATACGGGCACGGTCTTGTGCATGAGGCCTCTTTTAGAGACCGTCAGAAACCCGACCTGCACCAGACATTCTCTAAAAGAGCGACGCCATAAGATGTCATTGCAGAGTTACCACCTGTGTTGCCTGTCATCAGTGAGATTGAGAGGTTACTAAAGGGTTAAAGGGGTATTCAGAAAAACCTTCGTATGCAGAGTTATGGAATTAGCCTGCTCAGATGACCTCCATTTCTGAAGGGCCACCCTGGACCGCCGAGAGCTAAGAGTGTATGGCTGAGATCGGAATATTTCCATCTGCCCCATTAGAGCCTATAGACATCAAAGAGGGGGAGGCCCAGCAAAGAGCGGCTTTCGCTGTCACGGACCAGTGCTCTCCATGTATTGCGGCTGGCATGTAACGCTACCAATACATGGCTGGCAGCAGCCTAAAGCCTTGGGGGACCTTCACTCGCGGCAGATTTTGTGGCAGAAAATTCGCGACTGAAAATCAGTTCCGTTAATTTGAATGGGGCAGCGAGCACATAGATTTCTGCAAGCTCCATTAACGCGAATGGAACTGATTTTCAGTTTCTTTCACAATTTCCTGCCACAAAATCTGCCGCGTGTGAAGGCGCCCTTATGCCTCATTCACACGTCAGTGCTCGGTCAGTGATTTCCATCAGTGATTGTGAGCAGAAACCAGGATTGGAGCCTCCACAGACATAAGGTATAAGGGAAAGATCTGCACCTGTTATGTGTTTAGAGCCGCACCTGCTTGTGGCTCAAAATCACTGATGAAAATCTGATCACACGGGCCGGACAAGATGCGGGAAAATGCGCAAATTTTCCACGCGAGTGCAAAGTGTCTTAATGCGTTTTGCACGTTCGTGAGAAAAATTGGCATGTTTGGTCTCCAGAGCCGAACCCAGACTTCTTCACAGAAGTTCGGGTTTGGGTTAGGCGTTAGGTGATTTTATTATTTTCCCTTATAACATGTGATGGACCATGTGATGAGTGCAGTGACGCCACCAAAGGCCCTTTAGCCAGGTCCTTAAGAAAGTAGAAAGAAGAGGAGATACGCTACGCGACCAAGTGGATGAGGTGAGTTAAATTTGTTTATTATTTTTAACCCCTCAATGGACATTTTACTAAGCATTTTGTATTAAGAAAGCTATTATTTTCCATTATAACCATGTCTCCTAGCAACCATGCGTGAAAATCGCACCGCATCTGCACTTGCTTGCGGATGCTTGCGATTTTCACGCAACCCCATTCACTTCTATGGGGCCTGCGTTGCGTAAAAAACACACAATATAGAGCTTGTTGCGATTTTCATGCAACACACAAGTGATGCATGAAAATCACCGCTCATCTGAACAGCCCCATTAAAGTAAATGGGTCCGGATTCAGTGCGGGTGCAATGCGTTCACCTCACGCATTGCACCCGCGCGGAATTCTTGCCCGTGTGAAAGGGGCCTAATGGGATCAAAGTCCTTCTACAAGATCAACCCCCTGAACGGAAACCTAACAGATCCCATTATAGTCTGAGGTCTGTAGGCTCCGTTCGGCTTAGTAAGGCTACTTTCACACTAGTGGTTTTTGCGGATTCGTCATGGATCTGCAAAAACGCTTCCATTACCATAATACAACCGCCTACATCCGTCATGAACGGATCCGGTTGTATTATGTCTTCTATAGCCATGACGGATCAGTCTTGAACACCATTGAAAGTCAATGGAGGACGGATCCGTTTTCTGTTGTGCCAGATTGTGTCAGAGAAAATGGATCCGTCCTCCATTGACTTACATTGTGTGTTCGGACGGATCCATTTGGCTCCGCTTCGTCAGGCGGACAGCAAAACGCTGCAAGCAGCCTCCAGAGCAGAATGGAGACTGATCGGAGGCAAAGTGATGCATTCTAAGCGGATCCTTTTCCATTCAGAATGCATTGGGGCTAAACTGATCTGTTTTGGACCGCGTGTGAGAGCCCTGAACGGATCTCAGAAACGGAAAGCCAAAACGCCAGTATGAAAGTAGCTTAATGTTACGAATCCGACCTATAACAGAGCAGACGAACAGAAAGGCGAGCGCAGATGTGAACTTAGCCTAAAACCTACAGGACTAGTTTTCTTTTCGTCTTTTCTCTGCCTGTTGAGCTGTGTGATTGCACTCAGTGAGTCTGTACGTAAAATCGTTCATTTCTCCCGGAGTTCACCTGCGATGAGATGAGAGGGGAGCGCTGTGAGGTCGCAGCCTTGGGCGCTCCCTGTTCTCCTGTCACATTACATATAAATACTGTGTTTTCTCGCTTGATTACATTAAGTATTCTCCAAGAGAAACTCCTTTCACTTGCTCTTTGTGAATGCATTGTGGGTTGTAACGTCCTTGAAAACCTCACTTTTTTTTTCTTTTTTCTTTTACTCTTTGAAGCCTGCAGAACTGAGACGTCCATTGTGTGCCGTACCGCAGGAAACCAAAGACTGAAGCGTACAGTGACAGTCCTAAAAAGACCAGGGTCAGGCTGCATTCACACTTCTGTCTTTAGATAGGCATGATTAATTTATATATATTTTTTTTAACTTTTTTCCCTACAATCTATTTTTCCTTTTTCTTTTTTTTTTTATGGAGAGAAATGAAGAGCCTCTCACCCCAAAAGACCTTTTTTTAGAACATTTTTAACAAACCTAGCGTATATATGGATTACTTGGACTCCATTCCTTTGAATGCCCTCCATTTAATGCTACATTTCCCCTGTAGTGGCCGCTGCATTAAGATCGACTTCCATGTCAAAAGAGATCATCATTATGACCCAACCCCTTTAAAGGGCATCTGTCAGCAGATTTGTCCCTATGACACTGGCTGACCTGTTACATGTGCGCTCGGCAGCTGAAGGCATCTGTGTTGGTCCCATGTTCATATTTGCCTGCATTGCTGAGAAAAATGAAGTTTTATATATGCAAATGAGCCTCTAGGAGCAACGGGGGCGTAGTCATTACACCTAGAGACTAAGCTCTCTCAGCAACTGCTGAGTACAATGCACTTTGACAGGGCCAGGCAGTGAAAACGGCATCACACCTGGTCCTGTCAATCAAAGTGCAGAGGGTGCAGCAGTTGCAGAGAGAGCAGAGCATCTAGGTGTAATGGTAACGCCCCCGTTGCTCCTAGAGGCTCATTTGCATACATTAAAACATCATTTTTCTCAGCAGTGCGGACACATAAGAACATGGGACCAACACAGACGCCTTCAGCTGCCAAGCTCACATGTAACAGGTCAGACAGTGTCATAGGTACAAAACTGCTGACAGATGCCCTTTAAGATGTGACAATTCCCCTGTTTGCCACAAAGGAAGCAGTTGTTATACAGACCATGAGATTGATCAGGATTAGAAAAACATGGCAGAATTTTTTGAAAAACATTGCCACACCAGTTCACAGGCCGTTCGTTGTATTGCAGCTCTTGCCCATTCACTTCAACAGAGCTAAAATTGCAATACCAGACATAACACATGGTGTGGAAGAAAGTAGCCATGTTTTTCTAATTCTGAATAGTCCAGGCTTTTAGGCCACGCTTCCTTTACCGCTAAGCCATGCCGAGGACGGCAAAAAAAACCTGAGATGCGACACAAATTCTAGACAAAATTGAGGCGCAGATTAAATAGTGAATCCCATAAGATCCTATAGAAATATTATAGTATTCACTGATCAGCCACTCTCTTGAAGTGAATAACATGCCAAGGCTCATTGACTTGCATGGGAAATGAAGGCTCAGCCCATTTGGTACGATTCCACAGAAGAGCTACTGTAGAGAAAATTGCTGAAAAAGTTTCTGCTGGTTATGATAGAAAGGGATATACACAGAAGACATCGCTGCTTACTGCATACACAGTAAGGGGCCTTGCACACGACCATGTGCCCTCCGAGACATATGGTCCGTGAGCGGGCCATATGTCCCGAAGCAGCATTTATCATGATGCTGTGCATGTTGGGCCGCCCGCGGGACTATTGTCCTGCACTCATAAAATCATATGAGTGGGGGACAATAACCCCGCGGGCGGCCCAACGTCCACAGCATCATTGCTGCTCCAGGACATATGGCCCGCTCACGGGCCGTATGTCTCGGAGGGCATACAGTCGTGTGCAAGAGCCCTAAGGCTGGGTTAAATGTGTGCAAAAAACATATACGTTAAATAGATACCTAAGACGGATGCCATACAGGAGTTCCACCGTAAAAAATGTATATCTTAGCGTATAACGTTTTCTTACGAACTCTGCAGTATAGAAAAGCGTAGTATACTGCGATCCTTTTCTTCCCAAACATATATGTTAAAGATAGGACAAATGTATGACGTGAACCCAGCCTTACAGGTAGAAGGTTTAAGGCCCCATTCACACGTCCGCAATTTCGTTCCACATTTTGCGGAACGGAATTGCGGACCCATTCATTTCTATTACTGGTCAGTGGCCCACGTAAAAGGGCTGCATGCACATGGAGACCGCGCATGTCCCTAGTATGGATCCATATGTCCTCTGTGTGCTGCTGTACAACCTAGGCGGTGGATACCGCATGTGCAGGTTACCCTCTCGTAGAAGCAACACAGTATGGCGACATTTTTTAGCACTATATGAGGCAAAACCTAGCATGACAAAAGCTGATTATATCCTGTGGCCTTTCACTAAGGCTTTAGGAGGCCGGGCTCACGCGTGAGGATTTAACACCGTCGCTGCTGTATACTACAAATGGGAAGAATTGAAACCCCAGGAAAGGCTGCAGCGAAGTTAGGAGTACAAAAATACCATTATACAGTCACCCAGATTCTAATTTTGTGAGTCAGGGTCTCTCATGCCATCATGTTAAAAAAATAACTGTGTAATTTGTAAGGAGACGATGGGCGCACAGAAAGCACTATGTATGTACGACAGTATGTCATAGTGTCACCCACACAGCAAAACAGGTGCCGGCCGCATCCGTTCACCTATCACATAGACTAGTTCAGGAGCAGAGTATAGGAATGGAGTCATGCTCTGCCTTCCAGTGCACCGCCTCTTCTCCGCTGCCAAATGTGGCTCCGGCTGTTTGCTGCGGACTTTGGTCTGCGTGCACTGATATATGTGCCGAGCTGGTAGCTTGGACGGGTTTAACTCACACTACAACAGTGTGCCCCCGCCAAATGTCACAACCACTGTGCCCCCGCTGCTTCTTTCATCACAGCCCCAGTCATACCGCTGAGCTCCTGCTGGCATAATGTGTCTGGAAAGCGGGCAACTGGAATATAATAATATACATTAGGCATATCCTAGGAAAGCTGGGTGACAAGCTATATCTGCCATAGGGGCTGTCACCCAGCAAGGATGAGCCCCAAGTAAAGGGGTATTCCCTTCTGTCTTATAAAGTGAAGGTATATCGGCAGGCTGCGCCATCACTTTATGATCGATGGAGGTGCAACCTCTGAGAATGAAGGGGCTGCACAGATTGGTTTAGGGGTATATGCACACTGCAGTCTAGTTAATACAGAGTTTTGCAGCATTTCCGCACCAAATCAACACAAAAATCCTCATGTGTTTAGGCCGCTTTCACATGTCCGTGATGACATCTGTGACAACATGGCCAGCGGTTCATTCACGAAGAGGTCCATGAAGGCGTTTGGTCTGCTTTTTTGCTCTCCGTACGTCATTCGTATTCCACCTACACTGCTAGGCAGAAAATTTATCTCCTATCAATTGTCCATAAAAACCACAAACCAAACATGGACACTGGCTGTCTTGTGTCAGCGGTTTACACTAAGCTATAGAATATGCTGTGCATGAGGGATCTGCATGCTTTCGTTGTGCCACCATGGACTCGATGGATGCATGAGCGGTCCGTGAAGACAGCGATTCACTGATGTGTAAAAGGGGCCTTACTTGCGGATTCTGACATGGATTTGCCCCAGATCTCACCCTCTGCACTGAAAATCCACACAAACAATTGACATGCTGCGGATTTTAAAATCAACACCACTGGTCAATTTCAACACAACGTACATCTTAGGGTCCATTCACACGTCCGCAAAATGGGTCCACATCCGTTCCGCAATTTTGCGGACCCATTCATTTTCAATGGGGCAGGAATGTGCTGTCCGCATCCGCACTTCCGGATCTGCACTTCCGTTCCACAAAAAAATAGAACATGTCCTATTCTTGTCGGCCTTGCGGACAAGAAAAGGCATTTTCTATGAGAGTGCCGGCGATTTGCGGTCCGCAAAATGCGGAACGCACATTGCCGGTGTCCCATGTTTTGCGGATCCGCAAAACACATACGGACGTGTGAATGGACCCTTAGGGTCTCTCACCATTTTAGGCTGGGTTCACATAACGTTTTATGCCTTCACTTGACGCATACGTTACAAAAAAAAGATACAAAAACGCAGCACACCATGTTCTTGTATCCTGCACAGTCCGGTAAAAAAAAAGTTCACAATGAAACTCTATGGTGAACGGATGCCACTGTATGGCATCAGTCTGAGGCATCCGTTTAACGTGTATGTTATAAGGATGGGAAAAAACGTGACGTGAACCCAGCCTTAGCTGATACTGTATTGCGCTGTGGATTGTTCTCACGAAAATCAGTGTGGAAAAGCCACACGTAATATGCATCACGTGCAAATACTGTACGCTTAGGGTATGTTCATATGGCGTAATTTGACGCTGTCAGAATCCACCAGATATATCAAAGCATTTTCTGCTGCGGTTGTAAAGTGTAGAGGCTGCTGACCTGCTCACGGCCCAGCACCATTGAAATGGACAGCCACCACGGCTTCCAGCAGCAGGTGCGTGCACAGAGTGCCAAGAGGGGACATGTCCCTTCTTGGTGCGGTCATGGCTTTAAACCGCCACCCTATGATCTTCAGCACCGCCTCCCTCTGAAAACAATGGAAGGCAGACACCACATGGCTGACGGCAAAAGTTTGGCATGGTATCCGTTCAAGAAACGCAGTGTGAACGGCCCCTTATTGTTGCTTCCCTTTCACTGCACAGTGTCAACTGCTTTACTGAGAAAAGTGAATAGGTTTGGCTGCAGTTTCCTGCACAACCAGTTGGCCAGGAGCGCCGCTGTGGAGGAAAAACCAAGGGCGCGGCACAAAACCAGACCTGCATCCCCTTCATTCTTTGTATCAGTGGAGGTCTGAGAGGCCAGACCCCCACCAGTGAGAGCATATATACCGTCGCTTTTTAGATGGAAATAGCGCTTTAGCAAATGGTCAAACGGTGGAATTTCCATAGAAAAATCTGCAACGAACATGGGGCAAATCTCCATGCGTTTTCACCCCACAATGGAAATCCGCAGCATGGATTGACATACTGTGTATTTAAAATCTGCACCACTGATCACTTTATAGGGTTGGTCGGCCATGCCCCTTTTGCGACCCGCAAACAGCAGGCCCGTGTGCACCCCACATCATGGATGCAGACCCATTCGCTTGAATGCATCTGCAATCCAGAAGGTGCGGAACGGAGGCACGGAAGCACTAAGCAGTGCTTCCGTGGGGTTTCTCTCCGTACCTCTGCACCGCAAAAAAATAGATCATGTTCTATTTTTTTACGGTGCGGACAGATCACAAAAAAATAGCCATATAGAGGTCTACGAAAGCCCCTTGTGGAAGACGACCATGCTAGTCGTCACCCAGCTTTCCCAGGAGCAAAGATAAGAGGTGATATGGGAACCTTGACAGAATTGAGAGAAAGGACATGGCTAGAAGAAGTTGTAAAATGCTTGTATAAAGTCGTGCGCCATATTTTGGTGCCAGTTATTGGTGTGTAGTCATCTCCGTAGCATACGGAAGAGAAGTGTCACATGCCTCAACAAGTTCATCATGACTCGTGCACCATTTTTAGAAATTTGGCATCATTTTCAATCACTACATTCATCTGTCTTGCGACACTATTGCCCCCTCCCCAAAAATCTCCCCCCAGTTTATATAATTGCATTTAGGGGACTGGGAAAGCTGGGGCCACAACCCCTGTGGGGCGATTTAACAGCATTTTTAGTGCAATATCTGCTCCAGAGATTAGCAGCAGGAGAATCACTTGCCAGGAGGATGGTGATCACTTTCAGGACCCTTCGCTCAGCACTTGTAGACAGATATGTTGTAGCAGGTGCAAATAACCCAGCAGGGTCTATTTATACAGAGTCGCCTCTGAGCATAGCGAGTCACAAGCCTTAATCTTCTGTCTGCCACACCGGTCATCATCATACTGACAAATGCAGCTTGTTTACCAAGGAGGAAGACGAGTCGCAACCAATATGTCATGACATCCAAAGACTCTCCCTCCATAGGAACCTTTTATATTATAACATATATGAAGTGCGTGAAAGTATATAAAAGGCAGGTGTACCAAGTCACATAAAACCTCCATGTTTTACCACTAATAAACTAGTAAATGCAAACAATTATTTTATTATTGCATTGCACTCATTTTGGGCTAAAAATATTTTTTTCAATTGGTGTTTATTAAAAATGTTGAGCCCCTTTCTCTGTGCAGATTCTCTAGTAGCATACTCTGTATTTTTACTGCGTTCCGTCAGGCAGCTCAGCCGACAGCTCGTTATCTCTGATCTCTGACCTTATAAACTCATTATAGCTCAATTCTTATCTTATTGATAAGAATGTGGATTAAATAAGTGTTTATGACCTTTTAGTCATTTAGAGATAAGGGTTATTAGATGACCGCCACAAAGTGTCGCTCAGGTTATGTCTGAGAAAAGACGGACGTAAAGGTATGCATTTTTCACCCAGATTTCTGTGCATATTCCATTTAAAGGGGTTATGCTGTGATTGATGTAAAAATTAATATTAGACATCATATAGTACATCACTATCTCTTCCTGAGGGCTCATGCACACAAACGTTTTTTGCGTTCAGTATACTGGCCATTTTTTTAGCTTACTATGCGTTACTTATACTGAACCATTCATTTCAATGGGTCAGCAAAAAAAATGAAGTGTCTCCATGGGCATTCCGTTTTTTCTGTATTTCCATTTTTCTGTTCCGTTCAAAGATAGAACATGTCCTATTATTGCCCGCAAATCACGTTCCGTGGCTCCATTAAAGTCAATGGGTCCGCAAAAAAAACTGAACACATACGGAATGTACTCCGTATGTCTTCCGTATCCGTTCCGTTTTTGCGGAACCATCTATTGGAAATTTTATGCCCAGCCCAATTTTTTCTATGTAATTACTGTATACTGTATATGCCATACGGAAAAACGGAACCGGAAACACTACTGAAACGAAAAATGGATCTGTTAAAAAACGTCCCGCAAAACACTGAAAAAGCCATACGGTCGTGTGTATGAGCCCTAACTAAGATAGAACCAGCCCTGTGCCTCACATGGATCCAGACATCTCCACATTCATTGTTCCAATTTTCCTGCTTGACTGATTTCAGGATGGCAGCTCAGAGGCCGTGCCCTTTCTCAGAGGCCGTGCCCTTTCTCAGAGGGCGTGCCCTTTCTCAGAGGGCGTGCCCTTTCCTGCTGTAGCTTTTCCCCTGTAACTACCACAACTTCTAATAGAAGATAAGGCTGGTGACATTTAAAGCTTTAAACTGAGTGTGTGCGACCACCTTAGTGAGGTGGACGGAGGATTAAGGAAAAGAACAAACAGCAGGTGGCGCTATATAGACATTTTTTTTTTTATAGTTCAGTGACTATACTACATTTTTGAATAATATGCAATTACAAAAGTTTTCAGGTCCAGGCGCTGTTTTAAAAAACAGAGAATATTTTTTTTGTGGGACAATCTCTTTAAATTTCCTTCCTATTGTTTTAAATTGTAATCCGCGTTTCCGTCCCTACGGCTCCAAACTTTGTTTTTAACCGCCAGTTTGAAATCTGCATCAAGAAGTGACACGCTCATTCTCGATGCATTTGCAAACCGTGGCGGGTAACCACACACATTGTGCACGTGCCCTAAGGGTCGGGTGTGCAGAATGTCTGTTACCCAGTGCCCATTTGCAATCAGCTAGATAGGTGCTCCCTCCTGGCAAGGAAAATCCCAGGTCAGCTGCCTGAAGCTGAGGTCGTCACCGCCCTCCTGAAAAAAAGACATGCCCCCTGAGCTGCCATGATGATACAAAGAGGCAGCCCCTCTTCTCCCATGAGATCCTATTACAGGGTCTGTCCATTATCACAGGACGCGACCTGTAATAGATATATAATAGATGCGTCAATCAGCGGGCTTTTAACCAATCACAGATCTGTAAGAAGCGTCACAATCGCTGCTATTTCTTGTCATTTACTGTTCGTCCCTGTAGCCCGCTAACCAATAATCCGTACGGTCTCCATCTTTATTTATGACCTGTAGCCCTGGAGGTTGATTGCACCCAATGCAGTGGTGACAGTCACCATACGTGCAGCGAACCAGAGAGTGGAGCAGTCAGGTAAAGGCGAAGACGCTGCTCAGCTATGTGTTACCATGACGACCCACCCCTGCTTGTCGTATCTAGGGAGCGAGGTCTTGTTTCTTCCCCTCTGGGAATGGAGATAGTCGGTGTAGATTCACCGGCAGGCAAAAAGGTGATTTCAGGCAAAGCAAAGATGGGGGGGGGGGGAAAGTTAGTTATAAATAATATATCAGTCTACGCCTGCAACCAGGGTAATCAGGAGCTTATGGTCGTATTGTGTATTTATATACATGTACGGTGTCGGTGTATATAATAATATATATTTTATTGAATACTAACCTCTCCCACCACACTGAAAATTTGCCTTTAAAAACCATTACATAAATGGCTGAATTGCATGCCCTTTTTATAGCCCTCCACCTCTTTTGTTTTATAGGATGATAAAACACAACGGAGTAGAAAAGTTAATCTCGTGAAAGGAGCGATGAGGTCTGTCGTCATCAGGACAGGTCGAAGACTAGGACGAGCAACAGGATCACTGCGTAAGGCCCCATTCACACAACTGTATTTTTGGTCCTTACCCATTCATTGCAAAAAAAAAAGGGGCAGCACACCATGTGCTGTCCACATCCATATGTCCATTCCGCAGTCCCACAAAAAAGATAGAATATGTCCTTCTCCGTTTGGTGGACAAGAACAGGTATTGTGACAATGGGTCCGCAAAAATATCAGATGCAGCACGGACGTCATCCGTATTTTTTGTGGTTGTGTGAATGCACCCTAAAGCTGGCCATACACGTTAGATAAAGGTCAGCCGAATCCACCATCTAATGTGTATGGGGGACTCCTCTCTCCCTCTGACTGCAGATGGGGCATGTTAGATTTTAACTGCCTAATCCTTTTTGTTTTCAGGGAGATGAGCCTTTGCCAGAGATATCTGGCAGGGGTTCATCCTGTCTGACGGTTCAGGACACATGCGTGCTCAGCCAAGCGTGCATGTATGTTGGGGGAGGTCCAGAGAGATGTCTGTCGACCAAAAGAACATTCGGCAAGCAGCCGCGGATCCGCAATACACGGGTCTCGTTCCGTGGCCATTCCGCATCACGCATGCGGACCCATTCATTTCAATAGGTCCGCAAATCCCGAGATGCGGAACGGAACACTACGGAAGCACTACGGAGTGCTTTCTGAGGTTCCGTTCCGTGCTTCCGCACCACAAAAAGATAGAGCTTGCTCTATCTTTTTGCGGAACGGAGGGATAGCGGACCCATTCAAGTGAAAAGGCCAAGATCCCTATGCGGCTGCCGCACGGCAGGTGCCCGTGCTTAGCGGACCGCAATTTGCGGTCCACAGCACAGGCTTCACACGGTCGTGTGAACAAGCCCTAAGGCTGTATTCACACAACAGTGATAAATGGCTGTCTTCAGAACTAATTAAAGTCTATGGGGCTATTCAGATGGCCATTTATTTTAATGGCCAGTAAATAGCGGCCGTCAAAAAATACGACATGTCTTATTTTTACTCGTTTCCAGAGCCAGACGGACCACATTGAAATCAGTGGACCTATTTTTAAGGACTGTTTAGACCAGGGATCAGCAACCTTTGGCACTACAACTGCTGTGAAACTACAACTCCCGACATGCACTCTTACCCTGGGTTCAGACCTGAGCGTTCTGAAACGAGCGCTCTGTATGCGCGATTGTACGGGCGTTTACAATCGCGCATACAGAGACAACCGAACGCCCATTGTCGCTCGTTCCCGAAAGTCTATGTACGGGAACGCGCGACAAACGCCCAAAAAAAAGCTCAATAACTTGTTTGAGCGTCGGGCGTTTTACAGCGCGATCCTATACGCTGTAAAACGCCCAGGTGAGAACCATTCCCATAGGGAAGCATTGGTTTCTCCTTGTTGAGCGTTTTACAGCGCGTAGGAACGCGCTGTAAAACGCTCAGGTGTAAACTTAGGGTCAGGGCTCTGTGCCAGTCGGGCCCATGCTGCGGACCGCAAATTGCAGTCCACAATGCACGGGCATGACCGTGGGGCAGCCACCTGCATGCACTATTTTTTTGCGGTGCTGAGGGACGGCCAGAAACACCATGGAAGCACTCTGTAGTGCTTCCGTGGGGTTCCGATCCGTGCTTCCGTTCCACACCATTCTGCATCTCCGGATTTGCGGACCCATTGAAGTGAATAGGTCCACATCCGTGATGCGGAATGGCCACAGAACGGCGCCCGTGTATTGCGGATCCGCAAATGTGGTCCGCAATACGGCAACAGGAAGCACACGTTCGTGTTGCGCAACAGATAGGGCACAACTACACTGCAACATGTGTCGCGCAACATTGATGTCGCGTGACAATTTTTATAATAATAATCTATGGTGTCGCACTGCGACTGCGACAGTTGCAGAAAAATCTATTTTGGATGTTTTTTTTGGCGACTGTCGTGTCGCAGTATGTCTTATGTCGCAGTGTGACACCATAGACTATTATTATTAAAATGGTCATGCGACATTACAGCGACAGATGTCGTCGTGTAGCCCTAGCCTAAAGCTAGAAAAAATGGTGCAGCTATTGCAGGGCTCCTCAGCATTGGAATTTGTATGTGCTTATTGCAAGGGGAAGACTGGGGTTGATACTGTATGTTTACTCCCATCTGTATACAGTGTATATTAATCATGCTTAGGGCTCATGCACACAAACGTATGTTCTTTCCGTGCCTGTTCCGGTTTTTTTGTGGACCGGATGCGGAACCATTCATTTCAATTGGTCTGTTTCCGAATGTCTGTTAGACATGTCCTATTATTGTCTGCATCACAGACAAGCATAGTACTGTTCTATTAGGGGCCAGCTGTTCCGTTCCGCAAAATACGGAATGCACACGGACGTCATCCGTGTTTTTTGCGGACCGCAAAATACATACGGTCATGTGCATGAGCCCATATAATGAGACAGCGAGGTATAACATGACTGAAGCACTGATAGCCTCAGCATCCCCACAATAGCACCGTCGCCCTCCAATTTGATGATGATGTGTTCTTCTCCCAAGAACCAACACCCGTCAAATACAATCTGCGCCTATAACACTATAATATTGTACAAGATCTACAGAATATGCATTATAATAAGGAGCCGCTGTATGGTGAGATAGCCGCGTCTTGTGCAATGACATCATTGGGCATTAGCATAAGTCGCTGCATCTTTACACCGCTTTATACATGTCGTGGGGGGCATCTGGTCCCCTGGGCGGGACTGTAACCTTTTGCTATTACTACGCCCCTGGCCTACAGCCATGTTTTCTTCATCTCCCATTACACTGCATTGCTGCTGACAATCCCACACAGGCTCCTATTCAACCTGCCTATGTTTATATAGCTGCAGTCTCTCAAGGACGCTACAGGGAGGGGGGGGAGAGGTGTCCCCACTTGCCCTGGTACTCCGCCAGACTTTTTAATGAAGGGGAGGCGATTAAAGCCAGAGCAGACTGGGTAGGACTCGATTCAGACTGGCAGGCAGGATGAACCCATCATTATTTCAATTTTTCTGAGTCGCTTACAGTATGAAATCACACATCAGGGGAGAAATGCAAAAAAAAAAAGGAAATCTGCCTCCGAGATTGTGGTCACAAAATTAAGAAAAAAAATAAAATAAGGAAAATAGGGTGGAGGAAAGTCACAGTGGCCGTGGTATGAACACCGGATTCGAGCGCAGTGGTGAGAACAGAAATACCTCCAGGGAAATTAATTGTGAGGAGGAGATATACCCTTGAAAGCACAAGCTCACATTTATACCCAGGTGTAGAGAACAAACATCCGTCACCTCTGGGGTTATAATTATACACTTATTACAAGAATGGTGCCCTGTGATACGTGCTGCCAGGGTGGTCACTGATGCTCACATGCATGAAAAACGCTTCCATTACTGATAATACAGCCATCGGTTACGAACGGATCCGGTTTTATTATGTCTTATATAGTCAAGACGGATCCAGTTGTATTATGTCTTATATAGCCAAGACGGATCCGGTTGTATTATCTTTAACATAGCCAAGACGGATCAGTCATGAACTCCATTGAAAGTCATTGGGAAACTGATCTTTTTTCTATTGTGTCAGAGAAAACGGATCCGTCCCCATTGACTTGCTGCGGTTTGCTCTCCGGTATGGGAACGCAACCAAACAGAACAGAATGCATTTTGGAGCATTCCGTTCCGTTCAGTTACATTTTGTTCCCGTTGACAATGAATGGGGACAAAACGGAAGCGTTTTTTTTTTTCCGTTATTGAGACGGATCTCAATACCGGAAAATGGAAACACTGGTGTGGAAGAAGCCTAAGCGGCGCTGTGGATGTCAGGTAGCTAACCCCCCTGCGGTTTGTCTGCAATCAAGAGAAAATAGATCAAGGTGTAAATAGGGAAATAAAATTATAACAATTACTCATCTGTGGCCCCGTGATGCTCTTTCTTAACCATGCCGGATTGGTGACATTACATTGACACAAGCAGATCATTGGCCTCAGCGGTCACTTGTGCCAACGTGACGCCGCTGCTGCAGCACAGTAATGGCACAGGGCACCAGTGTGTAGGCACTGGAGCGATGGGAGATTTAACAGATAAGTAAGGGCGCACTCACACATTGCAGAAAATTCCCCTGGAAAACCTGCAACAGAAAGATTATCTTAATGGGGCTGTTCTGCAGCTTAAGGGCGCAGTCACACGACCGTAGTGTTTTTCGGATCCGCAAAACATGGATACCGGCCGTGTGGGTTCCGCAATTTGCGGACCACACATGGCCACAACTATAAAAGAAAACGCCTATTCTTGTCCATTGTTTTGGTCCGCATCCGAGCCGCAGTTTTTGGGGCTTGGATGTGGAGCCATTCACTTAAATGGGGCCGCAAAAGATGCGGACAGCACTCCGTGTGCTGTCCGCCTCCGTTGCTCCGTTCCGTGGTCCGCAAAAAAAATATAGCCTGTCCTATTCTTGTCCGTTTTGCGGACAAGAATAGGCAGTTATATCAATGGCTGTCCGTGCTGTTCCGCAAATAGCGGAACGCACACGGACGCCATCCGTGTTTTGCGGACCGCAAAACACACAACGGTCGTGTGGTGTGCATGTAGCCTAAAACATAGCTCAATATCCCCATTTCAGTGGCAGATGTAATCCGCATCAAAATTCACATAGAAATCCATACCGTTCTGCGAATAAATATCTGGAACAAAAGCCACACCTTTGTGAGAATCCACACCTGCAGATTTTCTGGTGGAACTTTCCGCAACGAGCGAGTGCACCCTAATCGTTCATATTACTTGGTATTCATTTTTGGGGGTGAGTGGTTTCTATATGTAGGCATTTCAAAAAGATCATTACATTTCCTGTACGCTACCCGCACACATCGCACACATCGCACACGTGTTTTCCGTCTTTTTTTGTAGAAAAACCACCGCGTAGTACAGTACCAGCAAAGTAAATGAGATTTGACCAAATCTCATGTACACTTTACGGATATTTTCCGTGCGGTAATAGACCTGCTGTGCGGATTTAGACATAAGCAGGATGTCAGTTGTGTGTGTGTGGATTTGTAGTGCGGATGTCTTGCTTTGCAATGCAGTGAGATCAGTGCAAGTAACACCTACGGATTTTGTGCAGATTTGGTTCTTAAACGCGGAGAGATCTGCATGAAAATACACACTTCAATTCTATTTGCAACCCAAGGAGCGGTCTCCTAAAGACCCTTTATAAAATGAAGTGTGATGTTAACAGGAGCAGTGTCTGACCACTCCTATAGGCTTTAATAACGTCTGCCAGGACTTCTCAGTTAGCAGTGTAAACTACTAATTATAAGAGTCAGCCCCTCACCCCCAGCTTGTTATATCACCGAGTTAAATAAGGGATGTCTGCTCCTCATGTGTACCCTGGGCCCCATGCATTCATCCTTATTATACCTCAGCGCTGGATGGGATCCAGAAAGCGTAGACTGGTGATGAGGCCTAGAGACAAGTGTGAGAGCAAGAAAACTAAGAGCGTACACAAGAGCCGGAGATATAATTAGTGGATTACCAGCGACATATGAAACCACAAAGCAAGTCAGGTGCAAAGAATAGACATACGTTTAAAGTGGTCTCATCTTGTGATCGCCCCAGGTCCCGCTCATAACACCCCTGGCAAAATCACTGGACAGCTAGGCAATGTAGTAGTCTATGGCTGCCATTCAAGAAAATACAAGGATTGGCCGAGTCCACCAGAACAGGAGACACCAGTACAGACTAGTGTTGATCACGAATATTCGAATTGCGAATTTTAATCGCGAATATCGGCACTTCGAGAATTTGCGTATATTTCGAAATTCGCAAAATATATTCGTAATTGCGAATATTCGATTTTTGTGAAAATAACAGTTCATGCGAATTTTTATGCGACCATTTGTATGCGAATTTTCGCAATCAAGAAAATAATGCCTGGAGATCATGAATTCGCGAATTCTCTAATATATGGCGAATATTTGCCCAAATATTCGCGAAATATCGCGAATTCGAATATTGCCCCTGCCGCTCATCACTAGTACAGACACTAGTTCATAGAGGGGCTCCATAGGCACTAATAGGACATGTGAAGGGGTCGCCTTCAAGAGAAAAATCAAAGAATCTCTTATTATTTATTAAAGGCAATGTGTCACGCCAGGTTGTTCAGCCCTGGGGACCTTTTCTGCAGAACACCAAGCGTGGCCGGACCCGCAGGGGCAATCATACTTACCCGATCTGCTGGGTTCCAGGTAAATCACTTCCCCTCGGGTGCTGCAGATCTTGGGTCAACATCTTGCTGCTGAAGCTAATGACTCGCCACATCGGTGACATGTCACATGACCCAGTGACATGACACATGGGTGACACGTCACTGCTGCAGCCAGTCAGTGGCTTCAGCGGCCCTGTGACCAGATGTTGATGCAGGGGAACGGCAAAGCCTGAGGGGAAGTGATGAAACTGGAACTTTGCTGTGGGGATCAAGTAAGTATGATTCTCACCAAGAGTCTGGCCTTGCTGGGGGGTTCTGCAGAAAAGTTCCCATGGGGCAAATAGCACCTTAACAGCATCTAGAAGATGTAGTAAAAATAAGCAAGTGGTTGCATAAGTACAGACTGAATTGCTGGCTGCAGCACCCTGGTAAGGGCACCATTGTACGGGGAACACAGTAAAGGGGCTGTATTGCCAAATCAGGACTATAGCCCCTCCATTCTTAAGATCGGTGGGGGTACCAGTGGTATGCCATGACTTCATGAGAAGGAAATATAACAACAGTTGTGGGTAGCTGTCGCCAGTCTATACAAAGCTTAGGACTAACGACGTCCAGCGGGTTATGCTTACATGGATAAAGGGTTTGTTGCAGTGTATGGTCAGTCTCCCCTTTACCGAGCCTTGCTGTTTTAGGAGTAGGATTAGTTTGGATATCCCACTTTCCCAGGCATTGACTGAAGAGATCTTGGAAATGGTGAAAAATGTAAACCCTATTTCACCACTAACCCCTACATACCAGGAGAACCCCACAAGGCCGGCCATTTTGGAAAGGTCTCTGACCCAGTTATCACACCAGACAAGGACTCTAATCTGCAGCCATATTTTGGCCATCTGAAATGGCCTACACCAGTGATGGCTAACCTCTAGCACTCCAGCTGTGGCGAAACTACGACTCCCAGCATGCTCCATTCATTTCTATGGAGTTCGGAGAACAGCCAAGCAAGTGTACATCTTAGGAGTTGTAGTTTTACCACAGCTGAAGTGACGGAGGTTAGCCATCACATGCCTACACGGACAGCGCCGCATGTTCCATGTAGCTGCATAACATGATACACGCTGAAGCTCCAGACTATAGGAAAGTCTCCATCCTTCGCGTCAGACAGCCAGCTACCAAAAAACTAGCGTTCTGGACGCTCTCCCTGAATAATACATTCCCGCACTTTACATCACTCAATTAAATCTGATAAAAACAGCAATTAAACCCAATCTCATACAACTTATCCCATGAGATCATTTCTCCCCCTTGTTAAAAAAAGCTTCCAGTATTTTTCTGTTCTAATGAGTATTTGGAGAACCTCTCCCGGGACGGCTGATTAATTTCCAATCCCATTAAACTCTATGGATAGGATTAATTGCCCAAAGCTGATGGGGGAGAGATGACACTGTAACGCAGGGCATCTGTAGACGATCATTGCACTTTGCAGTGATTACAAATCCTTCATTAAAAACAGTTAGTTACAAATCGCTGTTCAGTGTCATGGAATTTTAGCGGAACGTAGCTAAAAATCGCCTATGTAGCCTGAAACACGCCCGACACTAGAATCCGTCACCATACGACACTGTCTATATTATTGGGACTCAACTCTAAAAACGTTTGGGGCAAAAAGTGCAACTATTAACCACAGCAGCCAGTCGATTTTCAAAATGGAGGCGATTATCCCGACTTCTGGCACCGGGGAAAGCAACAGCTAGACAGGTATTCCGCAGGGTAATGTAGTATTACATGGCAGCCATTCAAAGGAATGGCCTTCCTTATATTACAAGGATGGCTGACGTCCGGCAGAGCAGATCAGCTCTCCGTTCTGACTCATACAGGGGGTCCCTGAGTGGGAGACCCCCTCTTTATAATGTTCATAGGCTGTAATAAGGCATATGGACAGGGGTTGATGAGAGAACCCCATGCTAAATTTACCAGTGTAATAAAATCAGAACTGTAGCTTATTGCGGGGGGCGGCAAGTTTGGGACACCCCATGATGTCAATATGACCCAATAGGCCGTATTGAAAATGCCTTCCAGATAGTTCACTCCCAGTTACAGCTCATCATAGACGTAAAAATGTCCTTCTGACCAGGGTAGACTGAAGCTGCCCCATTATTGATTTGTGGTCGCAAAAAGATTCTGATGTCGACCACTTGTTTTTTTCCAGCAGGGGGGCACTGTTGTCATATGTAGTATTACACAGTGCTCATTCCAATGTGTAAATGACCATGCAATAAAAGGTCTTGAAAGACCTCCGGGGCGAGAAGCACCCTTGTCTCGACTGGGGGAGTCCCCTTTTATGACTTCAAGGCTCCGGCTACATGTCAAGATTTGTCGCAGAAAAGTTACACAACATTGTTTCTGACGATAGGTCAATGGTGTCGAAATGCGACTACGACGCGACTGTCGCAGGGTGACACCATTGACTGTCATCACAAAAAGTTGCGCTGCAAATGTTGTCATGTGGCCAGACCCTGATGGGACAACCCTTTTTTTTCTACATGCCCCGATAGCTCTGCATGTAGACATAGGCTTATCTCCCCACCATACTGGCAGGGGGTGCACATCAACTAGACCTCATGGATTCCTGCCCCCGGATCGTGGCCACGTTCCAACTAACAGTCACCAAGCGTGATGAATCCCTGGCAGCTGTCATTAGGTGCAAACAAGGGAAACCTGCATATGCTCCATGCAAATAAGGGCCATTTTGGCACAGCAGCCCCGGGAAACATCACCCTCACCTCTAGAGGATAAAGATGCATGAGGGTTCCCAGAGACAGAGCCGGCAGAAGAAGGCACAGTGTCACCGGCGGCGGCAGCGGACGTGTTCCTGGGAATCCCTGCTGAGGCCGACATGGCTCTGGAGAACATGAGAGAAGCAGCGAGCGCGGCGACGGACGATTGACTGCAGTGTAGTCACCTTGACAAGTCTCCGGAGGGCTCTACTGCCTGTCCCCCCCCCACTCCCCCAAGTGGAAGCTTGGAAGGATGGGAGACGTTCTCGCGTCGTCCCTCGTGTGATGTTGTTTTCATGCACTGACCGACATATGATGTCTCAGCCCCGGCGACGCACCGTGCAGGGAATTCCATAGCAATTACTGTCATAGAGAGACGGTGTCACATTTAGCACAGCAGGTGCGCTGCTTTAAAGGGGAGCTCCATTTTGTGCTTCTTTTGTATAAGGAATCACCTAACCATTTAACAACCAAAGTGTTTCAGTCACGAATGACCAGACACCTGCACTGATTTTGCGCACACTGTGCTTTTTGGGCCACCAAAATAAGGGTGTGGGTTTTTTTTTTGTTAGTTTTTTTCAACAATGGCATTTTTTTCTGTTGCCCTTTTTTGGACCAAAAAATGCTGTGGCCAGATGTTACATGTTGGCCGATAGGATATTATAAAACGATCTACGAACACTGGGGGGTTTTTTGTCTAGGAGAAAAAAATTGGATAACAAAATGTTGTGCGACTAAAAAGCCACCCCCAAAAAATGCTTGTAAAAATACACGAGTTTCTTGGCATTTTTTTTAACAAGCCAAACAACACCCCACAAAAAAATAAGTATGGCAGC